>NW_028318157.1:17593026-17749473 GCF_062004578.1 Staurois parvus
CTATGTAGACATACAGTACACTGTGTACATACATATATTCTTCCCAGATTAATTCCCATGTTGTAACAATGCGGTCGGATGATCTGACATTTGTGGTTTTGTGTTTAATGAATGAGTGCTCAATGTTTGCTAAAAATGTGAAAGCCGTTGCATTCATCTGCGTGATCACAAACCCTGTGAAAGATTTGCCATTCTGCTTATTTATGTCCTAGTCAACCTGACTTAACAGTATCTTAACGTTTTGCTAAAATTTACACAAACGTTTTTTTACCCTCTCTAAATATAGCCCTCCAAAATAAAATTATTACTTTTTAATTTTTTTTTATTACAAAGTAAAATGAACCGCTTTCCCACTGCCCTATAGCAGATACACTACAGAGTGGCAGGAGTGTGCAAAATCACACATATATAAGTGATTTCGCATTTCTGGGTAGGGGGTGCGCGCCCTACCGGCGTCGCTATTCACAGCCTCGGCTGTCAATCACAGGGTCCCGGCCCGTGATTACTGGATTACTGATGGAGGGGGAGTACACTAAAACAGCACACAGTTAACCCTTTGATCACCCCAGATGTTAACCCCTTCCTACCCAGTGCCATTAATACAGTGTCCATGCTTTTTATTAGCACTGTTCACTGTATTGGGGTCACTGGGGATGTCAGTGACACCAAGTCAGTTCCTCCCCAGTGTAAGAATGCCTGCCGCAGTCCCGCTATAAGTTGCTGATTGCCACCATTACTAGTAAAAAAAAAAAATCCCAGTATATATACACCACTATTTATAAACGCTATAACTTTCATGTAAATCGATTAATTTACACATATTGGAATTTTTTTTGTAGCAAAGACATGTCGCAGAATACATTTTGGCCTAAATTTATGACATTTGATTTTTTTACATTTTTTACTGAACATGTTTAATAGCAAAAAAGTAAAACATATTGTTTTTTCTCAAATGATCAGCCTTTTTTTATAGTGCAAAAGTATAAAAAAATGCACAGGCCTTCAAATACCACCAAAAGAAAACTCTATTTGTGAGGAAAAAAAAGGATGTACATTTCATTTGGGTGCAGTGTTGCATCACTGCACAATTGTCAGTTAAAGCAATGCAGTGCCGTAACACAAAAAATGGCCTGGTCAGGAAGGGGGGAGAACCTCAGGAGGGCAAGTGGTTAAAGATTTACTGGTGCACTCAGAATTTGGAGCAGCCGTACATGGCAGCCAATCAGCTTCTATCCTCAGATTGTTGAATTAAGCTTTGGCAATAAAACCTGGACGCTGATTGGTTTCTAAGTAGAGCTGCACCAAATTTAGCATGCTTAAGTTATAAATAGCCCCCCATCCAGGGGCGGACTGACAACTCATGGGACCCCCGGGCAATAGGGGATCATGGGGCCCCTGTGTCCTTGCCCAAACTCAAAAAAGCCTATGAAAAAGGTAGCAGGGGCATCTCATAGGGCCCCCTACTGACCCCGGGCCCTCGGGCAGTGCCCGAGTTTCCAAATGGTCAGTCCGCCCCCCTGCCCCCATCTATCCTGAATAAATGATGTGTGATGGATGAGGGTAGATGACAAACACCTAAAGCTATAACATGCAGAACCGAGACATCGAGAACAAAAAAGACACTCTGAGAGTCAATAGGGATTTAGGGAGAAAATGTCCCCGGCAGTGGAGTGGTTAAGCTTTGCACACAATCCAATGATTGTCCAATCACGGAGCTCTGTGATCCTCAATGAAGGTCCTGCATCCTGCAGAGATGTCAGTGTTTTCTAGGCATGTACTCAGCACGTGTCATAACTAGATATTCCAGCAGAGGGCGCCCGAGCTCCGGCACAGGGAAGGATGGTGTGATGAGTGTGGATTTCCGGGGTGATGCCGCCACTATGTTCACAGTACAAAGACCGGGCCTTGGAGCCGGCGTAGCTGTGACTGGGAATGGCTCTGATCCGTCAGTCGGGGGATATCGTGCACTAATCTATCTATAGGGAAGCCGCGGGCTTCTACCTGCTGAGAGCAGGATCGTCGTATAGAAGTCACCATTTCCGGGTCACCATTCAGCAGCGCACATGACCGGACTCCCAGTCATCCGTATAGGAATACAGATAGCTCTGCAGTGCTGCGTACCCCCTATATGAGCACTAGATGGCGCCAACGTCCTGCTAATGAATTGTGTGTGTAGGATGATGGAGGGGAATGGTGCAGTGTGATCTGTATATACAGGAAGACATGTCATACACTGATCACTGCGATCACCTCTCTGCTCAGCCATTCCTATCAGCCCCTGCTGGATCTCATGTGTGCAGGGGACATATACACACCACCATTCTCTGTGCAGATATTAATGGGCAGAGACAGCATGACACAGTGGTGGTAAATGGACTTTTTTAACCTTTTTTTTCAGCCCCAAATCCAATCACTGTCCAAATCTTGTAGACTTCACCTCCACAACATCTCCAAGATACGCCCGTTCCTAACCTCTGAAACTACTAAGCAACTTATTCACTCCATGGTTATCTCTCGCCTTGACTATTGTAACTCCCCCCTCATTGGCCGACCTCATCGCAGGCTATTCCCTCTTCAGTCTATCATGAATGCTGCTGCCAGACCCATCCACCTTACTAACCATTCCATAACTGCCATCCCTCTCTGCCAATCGCCCAACGGATAAAATTCAAAACATTAACAATAACATATAAACCATGTATAACTCATGACAAATGACATCACCAATCTTGTCTCCAGATATCACCCAAACCGTCCTCTCCGCTCCTCGCATGACCTCCTACTCTCTAGCTCCCTTGTCTCCTCCTTCCATGCTCATCTCCAGGACTTCTACAGAACTTCCTCCATCCTCTGGAACTCTCTACCCCAATTTATCAGACTATCGCCTACTCTGCTCACTTTTAGGCGATCTCTAAAAACCTATCTCTTCAGCGAAGCCTATCCTGCCCTCAGCTAATAATGGAATCTTCTATTCCTCCTACCAGTCCATCCCCCACAGTTATTACCTTTTTTACCACTAGCCCCTCCCTCTAAGATTGTAAGCTCCAAGGAGCAGGGCCCTCCTAACCCTCTTGTATTGAACTGTATTGTTGCTGTATTGTCTCCCGTTATATTGTAAAGCGGTGAGCAAACTGTTGGCGCTATATAAATCCTGAATAATAATAATAACATCTAAATTGTAAACATCACCCATAATACAGGAGCTTCAAGGCGGTTTTGGCAAAGTCCAAGAGTAATGTGATAGCAGGAATAGAAGGCAGTTTATACAATGGCAGCAGCCTCAGTGCAGCACCCTGCACAGCCAACATGGTAACTATACAATCATAATGTGAAGTGAAAAAATGCTGCTCTACAGGAAACAATGGCACAATCCATTATATAACCAAAAAACAAAATTAAAAAATATATATATTAGAAAAAAATAGTGGAAAAAATATTAAAATTAAAAAAAATATATATATATATATATATATATATATATACATATATATATAAACAATATATATATATAGAATGCAAACCACCCAAAAAATAAAGAATATTTTTAAGTATGAAACAAAAGTCATTCAAAAAATCAAGTTCAATCAATAAAGTGTTCATTCAGTGAACCCTCCTTATGATAATGAAAAATATGTGCCTCTGTCATCAATTTCCGTGCAAAGACATTCTTCACCATATATCTGCTCACCTCACGCAGTGTGACCTCACATTATACAATGTTATGGTCTAACTGCACTTTTGGTCCCATATGGACTCAGAAGATCAGCTTGCTGAATGAAGACTCCAAAGTAAGCTCCCTCCTGATAAGCATCTTTGTATCCACCGTATTCATCATTAAAAAGAACTCAACATAGTGCTTTATCCTGTTAAACTTTTATTCATCAACTAAACATAAGAAATACACTCATGTTCCGGAGGTGTATTTTGCACCAGGTATGATGAAGATCCAGTGATGTACTGATTAAACACAAGATGGCAGTATCATCTCAGCAGCAGAGTCCTGTACATGCTGAAAACAGACACCATCCATAATGTAATGCAAGGCAAAGCACGGGCCCACTTACTGAATGCTATTGCCTGCTTTAATGTTGTTCCAAGATTCGTTGTAGAGTACTACAAGCCGCTATCCCGATGAATGGCAACATCGTGACATCATCCGCACAACTCTTAACTAACGCATTTCATCACTAGTCATGTGACTTTATCAAGGGGATACGTGCCTCATATTGAAACGACATTACGGCAGGCATAAGCATTCAGTAAGTGGGCCCCTGCTTTGCCTTGCATTACATTATGGATGGTGTCTGTTTTCAGCATGTACAGGACTCTGCTGCTGAGATGATACTGCCATCTTGTGTTTAATCAGTACATCACTGGATCTTCATCATACCTGGTGCAAAATACACCTCCGGAACATGAGTGTATTTCTTATGTTTAGTTGATGAATAAAAGTTTAAAAGGATAAAGCACTATGTTGAGTTCTTGTTAATGAGGAATACCGCTGATACAAAGATGCTTATCAGGAAGGAGCTTACTTTGGAGTCTTCATTCAGCAAGCTGATCTTCTTAGTCCATATGGGACCAAAAGTGCAGTTAGACCGTAACATTGTATAATGTGAGGTCACACTGTGTGAGGTGATCAGATATATGGTGGAAGATGTCTTTGCACGGGAATTGATGACAGATGCACATATTTTTTGTTATCCAAAGGAGGGTTCACTGAATGAACACTTTATTGATTGAACTTGATTTTTTGAATGACTCTTGTTTGATTCATACATAAAAATATTCTTTATTTTTTGGGTGGTTTTTGTTTATATATATATATATATATATATATATATATATATATATATATATATATATACAGTTGCAAGAAAAAGTATGTGAACCCCTTGGGATTCCGTGGAGTTTTGCATGAATTGGGCATAAAATGTGCTCTGAACGTCATCTAAGTAACAACAATAGAAGAACACAGTCTGCTGAACATAATACTACACAAACATTAGATGTTGCCATGGTTTAATTGCATATAACATGTAAACATTCACAGTGCAGGGAGGAAAATGTATGTGAACCTTTGGACTTAATAACTGGTTGACCCTCCTTTGGCAGCAATAACCTCAACCAAACGTTTCCTGTAGTTGCAGATCAGACCTGCACAACGATCTGGAGTCATTTTGGACCACTCCTCTTCACAAAATTGTTTCAGTGTAGCAATATTCTTGGGATGTCTGGTGTGAATCGCTCTCTTAAGGTCATGCCACAGCATTTCCATTGGGTTGAGGTCAAGACTCTGACTGGGCCACTCCAGAAGGCGTATTCTGTGCTGTTGCAGCCATTGTTTTGTTGAATTACTTGTATGCTTTGGGTCATTGTCTTGTTGCATCACCCATCCTCTGCGGAGCTTCAGTTGGCGGACAGATGGTCGTACGTTTTCCTGCAAAATGTCTTGATAAACTCTGGAATTCATTTTCCCATCAATGACAACAATCCGTCCAGGCCCTGAGGCAGCAAAGCAGCCCCAAACCATGATGCTCCCTCCGCCATGTTTTACAGTGGGGGTGAGGTTTTGATGTTGGTGTGCTGGGCCTTTTTTCTCCACACATAGTGTTGTGTGTTCTTCCCAAACAACTCAATCTTGGTTTCATCTGTCCACAGTATATTTTGCCAGTAGTGCTGTGGAACATCCAGGTGCTCTTTTGCAAACTTCAATCGTGCTGCAATCTTCTTTTTGGACAGCAATGGCTTCCTCCGTGGTGTCCTCCCATGTACTCCATTCTTGTTTCATGTTTTCCTTATTGGAGATGTGTCAACAAAAATGTTAGCATGTGCCAGAGATTTCTGTAGGCCTTTAGCTGACACTCTGGGATTCTTCTTTACCTCATGCAGCATTCTGCGCTGTGCTCTTGCAGTCATTTTTACAGGATGACCACGCCTAGGGAGAGTAGCAACAGTGCTAAACTTTCTCCATTTGTAGACCGTCTGTCTTACCGTGGACACATGAACAGCAAGGCTTTTGGAGATACTTTTGTAACCCTTTCCAGCTTCATGCAAGTCAACAATTCTTGATCGTAGGTCTTCTGAGAGCTCTTTTCTGCGAGGCATGGTTCACATCAGACAGTGCTTCTTGAAACCAGTAAACCCAAAACAGGTGTGTGTTTTTTAAGGGCAGGACAGCTGTCAGCAACACATCCAATATCATCACACTGATTGGAGTCAAGGTTGGCTCACTCCTGGCTCCAATTAGCTCTGGGAGAAGTCATTAAGCTAGGGCCTCACATACTTTTTCCTCCCTGCACTGTGAATGTTTACATGTTATGTGCAATTAAACCATGGCAACATCTAATGTTTGTGTAGTATTATGTTCAGCAGACTGTGTTCTTCTATTGTTGTGACTTAGATGACGTTCAGAGCACATTTTATGCCCAATTCATGCAAAACTCCATGTAATCCCGAGGGGTTCACATACTTTTTCTTGCAACTGTATATATATATATATATATATATATATATATATATATATATTTTTTTTTTTTTTTAAATTTCAAAATTAATATTTCTTTACTATTTTTTTTTCTAATATATATATATATATTCACTTTGTTTTTTGGTTATAATGGATTGTGCCATTGTTTCATGTAGCGCAGCATTTTTTCACTTCACATTATGATTGTATAATTTGCCCCACTGAGACATGGGTTGTGTGCACTAGCGGCTACAGTATTTAATTGTATTTTTTTGCTTTCATTTCACTATAGTTAGTGCTTGAGTTATTCAATTTATTTTAGATTTCAACATGTTAACTATATGAGACATGACAATGTGCATGCATTCCTCCCAATAATATTCCTACAAGTCCTTTCACTACCATGGATCTGGCTATATTCTACTCTGACTAATGACCCTAGTGTCACCAATGCAATCAATAAAATAAAATGTGCATGCACCTATTGTTAATATATACTTTCCATTTTTTTGGCAAGCAAGTCTCTTTTTTTAAATTATTATCATCTGTAATGCAATGCTGGACACAAAAACACCAAGAACAAGTCACACACACCACACAGGTACGATTTAACCAGCATTTACACCATTAATTATTGTAAGCATGTGAGAGACCCACTGCCAAATGAACACCTTCCCTGACACATCATAGCATTCACTCGGCACTCCAAGAAATAACAGAATCCAACTGCAGTATTCTTGCACTGTTAAAACCTCCACTTTTATTTTCACACGACACACAAGAGGATAAATCTTATAGACATCACAATCTGCATAATAACACACACCAATAATATTGTGAGCATTACAGCATGAAACAGACACATCTTTTGACAGCGTCAGAGCATAGAATTAATACATTACCAAAGCTACAGGAAGACGGGAAAGAACAGACCCCATTGGAACCATAATGCACAGGGGGTCACGGAGAAGCATTAAATGTGACCAATTCGATGAGCCCATATAGCCTTGGCAAAATTCCCAGCGTCAGAGCACCCTCTTTCGCATAGGAAGGCTCCCAACTGACTGCATTCAGGCTTCCCGTTATATACCCTGTTTCTGGCATCTTTCCTGAAATGGGCGGGCACCATGCCCACTCCAGGAGGAGCCAGCAGAAAAGTCCCTTACTCACACCCACCCACTTTACTTGCAAACAACGTCTTATCAAGTAATATCACACTTTTGCCACAAATCAGCTTCTTATCTACCCTTAACTTAAAGATTTCTAACTTATCAAAACATTTTTAAATGCACAAACAAGTTCTTATCTAATTTAAGCAGCCTAATGTAACATTTCTAGTCACAAAAATGTTCAATCTCACAAACACTTCTTATCTGCTTTAAGCAATCTAATGTCTTGTGACTCTGTTCCTGGCACCTAGGCATCAATGTCATTTCTCATGCTTCTGGCATATGGGCAACAATGCTTTATTGTAAAAATTCCCCAAGAAACAAAGGGTCCAAGGCCAACACATTTCATAGGCATTACATCATTAAAAAATGTAATTAAAGTGGTTTTAAAGGCAGAAGGTTTTTTTGTAACATTAATGAATTCTCTGCATGTAGCTCCCCAGCCCCCCTTATACTTACTTGAGCCCAATCTCTATCTAGCAAATGTGCAGCTCTCTACCTTCACATGAGCTCAGAGACAGTAGCAGGAGCAATTGGCTCCAGCTGCTGTCAATCACAGCCCCTGAGAAGGGAGCAGGTGGTCGGGCCTAGCCCTGTATGTCAATGAACACACAGAGCTGGCTCGGGAGAGAGCACAGGTGAATGCCCCCATAGCAATTGGCTTGCTATGGGGGCACTTAGCAGAGGGGAGGAGCTAAGAGCACCAGCGGGGGACCCCAGTATAGGAGTATCAAGGCTGCTGTGTGCAAAACCAATGCACAGAGCAGGTAAGTATGACATGTTTGTTATTTTAATATTGAAAAAATCAGAGCAGGTATTGTAACTTTAATAAGGGCTCAGCTCTGACAGATATACATTTTTGAGCCTTTGAGTTTAAAGAAAAAAAAACAGAACTATGCTGTTCTACTATTTATTTTATATTATTAATTTCATATTCTGAAACTGAATGTTTGGAAAGTTCTTAAGTTGCAGGATGATTATAGTGGTAGTAAAGTCCTTTTTCATGATTTATACCTACAGGTAAGCCTATAATAAGGCTTCCCTGTAGGTACAGTAAATGTCTCCTAAACATGCACCATTTGGGAGATGTTTGCTGTAGTAGAGCTGTGAACTTTACCAGCGCATGCACACTGCACTCTCAATGGACAGCAGGCCATCCATTGAGAGAGCTGTGCTGCAGCTGTGATTCCCACACGCAGGAGTGACATCATCGCGGCTCGGCCATTCAAGTGGCCTGAGCCTACTTACCTGGAAGGAAGACTGGGTGAAGATGGAAGCCCTGTCAGCAGTGACAGCACGCCACTGGAGGGCTTTGTTTTAAGGTACGTTTTTAATACCTTTTAGGCGATCTCTGAAAACCTATCTCTTCAAGGAAGCCTATCCTGCCCTCAGCTAATAATGGAATCTTCTACTCTTCCAACCAGTCCATCCCCCACAGTTATTACCTATTGTACCACTAGCCCCTCCCTCCTAGATTGTAAGCTCCAAGGAGCAGGGCCCTCCTTTCCCTCTTGTATTGAACTGTATTGTTGCTGTATTGTCTCCTGTTATATTGTAAAGCACTGAGCAAACTGTTGGTGCTATATAAATCCTGTGTAATAATAAATAATGTACTAGTATGTGATGCATACTATCACATTGTGGAATTATCTTGCAGGGATATTTTTTTTTTAATGTGGCTTACTACCACTTTAAAGTAATGTTTTTTGCTAACCTTTTTCTCTCTAAGGCTTTAAAAAGATGAAGTCCAGGCAAATCGCTAAATAAACAGTTATAAGTGTATATGACCTCTTTTACCTGCAAAAGGATGTAATTAAAGTGTTACTAAACCCACAACAGTAAAATCAGTCTATATATGCATGCTTGATATACTCACTGTGGAACCTAAGGGGTTAATCCTCTGCACTGTGTAAAAAGGCCATTTGGTCAAGTTTTCTCTGCCCCTCCTCTTGTTCAAATGCCCACCTGATAAGACAGACTGAAACCGTAGTCACATGCACATTCTCAGTTTAGTGTGTATAGCTAGAGAGGTTTTTTTGTTTCTTGGGAGAGTGCATGTGATCAGAACAGGGCCAATCAGGCCAATAAGAGACAGAGGTCAGGGATACTGCATCCTCCTAGAGCAGAAAGAAAGCTCCTACAGGTTTCAACCATTGTTCTGCTGAAGAGACAAGACTGCTCTAATTGCTGATGAGAAAAGGTATTTAGAAGTTTACATTTACTAAAATAATTGCATTTCCATGTTCTGTGTAATGTGGGAGACCAAATATAGTGAATGCAGGGTCCTGGGTTTAGTAAACCTTTAAGTTCAGCTAGTCCTGTTATGAAGATACTATTGCCAGACAGCAAATCTGGAGTCTGAATTTTTCTACTGACCATACTGCAGTAGAGCATTGCAGCCTTGTCTAGTACCTATCCCACGTATGACTGGACAGTGAAGGAACAGCAGCAGACTGATGAGGTTATCCTTGTGCTCTCCTCTTCTGTAAGCATGTTCTCTGTCTTTTACCTCATGCACAAGACATGAAGTAGCTCCTGTGTGCTGAGGAGTAAAATCTCCAGTGCTTTCTGGCACCCGGGCAGCTGCACATGCCGCATACAGCCACCAATACAAGTGAATGTCTGTACACAGTGGTGCTAGGTAAATGCTGATGGCTTCTGCATTGGCATATACCCTCACAGGCATGTATTGTGCTTCTCCCTGAACACAAACGTGGCACATTCAGGAAGAAGCACTGTATGTGTATGCATGGGTAAATGGTGATGCAGAAGCTGAAACTTAGCAGAGTTGCACAAACCATTCACTTGAATTGGTGGTTGTAGGTGGCACACTTAGTTCCCTGGGTTCCAGAAAGCCCTGGGAATTTTATGTCTCTCCACACAGGAGTTGCTAAATGTCTGTGTGCACGAGGCTTTAGACAGGCAAAGTTGTGCAAAACAATAGAGCCACCATTGGATTAGAATGCTGACTCTCCCACTCTTGAGACTCTGTGCTGTTGTACAGAGGATTACAGGCAGATAATATCAAGATTCAAGAATTTATAGTACATGTGCATTCACATAAAGTACATTTAATTATATTTTACATAAATATGTAACATTATTTATTACCTTTTTGTGTAACTGCCTAAAGGTTAGTATTAACCTGTCATTACTAGGTCATCTGAGGTTTCAGTACATTGTATATGCTGTACCAAAGTACACATTTACATATAGACCAAAGCAGACTGGATTTATTGCTGGTAGACTTTTTCAATAATGTAAAGAGCAGCTACCCAGAGCAGTCAATTAGAGTTCATATTTCATTCTGTCAGTTTTGCATAGCTAATTGGTCCCCAGTCTCATTACATAACCCCTTCCTGTCCCCCGACAATGGAGAATTATGTATAGGGAAGTCTTTAGCCACAGAGTAAAGAGCATTCTCTTGTACCTTCTGCAAATCATACCTGGAAATGACCACCATTCATATACAGTTGAAGTTGAACATGAACATGGGGACTGATGTTTAAAATTAAGCTTTGGAAGGTTTTACCCCCTTCGTGACCAGACCATTTTTTGCTATTCGACACTGCGCTACTTTAACTGTCGATTGCACAGTCATGCAATGCTGTACACAAATTTATATTATTTTTTTCACGCAAATAGAGATTTCTTTTGGTGGTATTTGATCACCACTTGGTTTTTTATTTTTGTATTATATCAACAAAAAAAGAGCAAACATTTTGAAAAAAAAACAGTATTTTTTACTTTCTGCTACAAAACATATCCAATAAAAAAGGTGAAGAAAAAAAACAAATTTCTTCATAAATTTAGGCCAAAATGTATTCTGCTATATGTCTTTCATAAAAAAAAAAAATTCCCAAAAAGTGTATATTAATTGGTATGAGTGAAAGTTATAGCATCTACAAACGATGGTATATATACTGGTATTTTCATTTATTTATTTATTTTATTCTAGCAATGGCGATGATCAGCATCTTATAGTGGGACTGTGACAGTGCAGAAGACAGTCTGACACTAACTAACACTTTATGGGAACTGACTAACTGCCACTAATACAGAAGGGGGTAACATTTAGGGGCAATCAAAGGGTTAACTATGTGTCTAACAATGTTTACTATGGGTAGTATGTGCTGTTTTTACTAAGCAATGTGCCGGTTCTTACTCCCTGCTTCGCAGGGAGAAAAAAAACGGCACATTGCTTCTGTCTGTAAGAGAGCCCTGTGTTGTTTACCAACACAAGGCTCTCCTCTGTAATTCACTTAGCCGATCAGTGGGTCCTGGCCATAAATCTTCGGCTGGGACTCTCTGAACAGTTTGTGATGTAGCGAATGACAGCACAGCCAGGGCAGTGCGCATACATGTACATGATCCAGCACAGCGGTCCCGCACTGTCGCAGTGTATGTACAGTGAAACCTGTATAAAATTACACAGAACATCCAGAGCATCTTTGTACTGTGTAACAACAATTAGTCCATGGATTAAGAGTCTGTCGTATAGCAGCAATTATTGCAATAGTAGATGAATAGTAGGGGAGTGGATGAAGGGATGGATGGGTGATGGATGAATAAAAGGTGGATGGATGAATGAATGGATGGATGGAACGTGGTTCACCTCTGCAGCTCCTGTGAGATCTAGACAGGATCACCTCAAAAATCAGGAAATAGCAAAAAGCAGGGCGTTGAGGTTAATACCAAGTGAAAAACAACCTTTATTAAAAGCAGCACACTTACATATCAGAATTCACCAATCCACCAGTGGATAATGACACAGCAGGTTGAAACACCAAGTCCGATTTGCTGAAGGTACACAGAGGCAATAAATGGCCACTAAACATGCAGCGGTAGGGGCAGGTGGTTTTTTGCATGATATTAACCTCAGCGCCCTGCTTTGGCTATTTCCTATGTACAGTGAGCTGTTCGCAAGTGGTTAAAAAGGTAAAGTATCGGATATTACAGCCTCCTCTCAGGTGGCTCTCCTGTCATTGATACCTGGGTCCCTCTCCAAAATCAAGAAAAGCATCCTAAATATTGCCTATTAGCAACTCAGGTTACTATCTCTCATTGCTGGAAATAGGCCACTCCTCACATTGTAGAATGGCCATAGATCCTAAATGAAATTATGACCATGGAGACCCTGGTGTCTGGTAACAGGAAAAACTCCAATGAAAACCACTTTTCTGGGTTTGACTTAATGATAATTAGCGAGGACCATCATCACTGTACCCAGAGGGCCCCCCAACTCCATTCTCTCTCCCAACATATTTAAATCTCACCACTCGCATGTTATTGCCCACTTATATTCAGCTACAATCCCGCTCAAGAGTACAGTATACTATAGTGTTTGACCATTGACATTTTATACTTTCCCTCCTCCACTCCCCTTCTCTAACCCACCCTGCCTTGAAGTACTTCATGTTTTAACTTTTGACCATTGTACTGCATTGAAAATGTAAAGGAAACAATTGAACAAAGTCCTGTTTGAACTAAAAAGGCATAGTGGAACTTTTGCCTACAGCAACCAGCATTGAAGTTGTAGCCGTCAATTTTTGGAGAATGTAAGCAGTTACTGGCGTTGTGCTTTATAGGTGGTCATGACATTTTTAGCAGTCCATGTAGCTCCCCCAGTGTCTCCAAGTATTGAGTAAATGGTCTTGTGCTTCCAGGATCACCTGTGTTTGAATCTGCCAATGTTGCTGCTGTTTGTGATTTAAGACATAAGGAGCGGTGATTCTTTTATATTATGCAATTCCTTTCTGTACCAGTATGCCAGAGGCATTAACAGAGAATTCTGGGCACCATCCCAAAACATTCATTGGAACAGGCTTTCCAGAACAGGACAACAAGGGAATGGGCAGTGACATCACAGGGAAACATATGGTACTATCAGAAACACAGATTGCTACAAAGCATAGCTGTTCACGTGGAGGATTCTGATGAATTCGACTGCTGCTGCCAGTGGCAGTAATTCTGCTAGCAGCAATAAACAGAGTATGTAATAATGACTGTGTTGCTTTGAAACACAACATGAATTGTAATATTTGTAACTCTTGACATGTACAGTACATCATATTCCTATTGAAAGGTAATTTGCAGTGTTGTAGGTATGCATGTGCAAGAGACCAAATTGATGTAAAATGTCCTATTAATGTTGCAAAAACTTATATTTTAAGTTTTAAAGTGTTAATAAACCCATAATCCTGGATTCACACTATACAATCTTTCAAAGGACACAGAACATGGAAGTTTTAGTAAATGTAAACTGCTAATTACTTTTTCTCATCAACAGTATATACAGTAGCAGTCTTGTAACTTCTATCAGTGTCCGGCTGAGCACTGGTTAATCTTGTAGAAGGTCTCCTATGACTGTTTTTAGGCTTCATGACCCCTGACCCCTCTGTCTGGACAGTGCTGATTGGCCCTCTGCTGATCACCTGCACCCTCCCAAAAAGAAAACAAAAACTCTCTAGCAATACACACCAAACATAGCATGTGCAGAGTACCTCCTAGGGCTCTGTACTATCAGCAAATGGAATAGGGAATGTGGGAATGTGGAAGAAGAGGAGGATCAGAGAAGACAGGGTCAAACAGCCTTTTTTTACACAATGTGGAGGATTAACCCCGTAGGTTCCACAGTGAGTATAACATGCATGCTTTACTGCATATACAGACTGATTGTACTGTTGTGGGTTTAGTAACACTTTAATTACACTCATCGGCCACTTTATTAGGTACACCTTGCTAATGCCAAGAAAATATCCCCCACACCATTACACTACCACCACCAGTCTGAACCATTGATACAAGTGGAGGAGAGGACGCTGGTTTCCACTCAAACCTTTGGTCTGCAGTGCTTTGTAGGTTGACCAATTTGGTTGAAACTGGTGGAGACTGTAGAACCAAAGTATGTGAGTGCATATTTTACAAAGTGGTAATAAATTCAGAAATCATACCAATATTACACTGTGTGGATATTTGTTTATTGTCTAACTGCATTGCTTCAAATATAAGAAAGGAAATACTGTGAAGAGTGGAGAAAAGAAACACAGAGGAAGTCCTACTGATAAATGGTGTGTTTTAAAGGAAAATATAGTAAGGCTTAAGACCTAGTTCACATGGCTGCTGAGTGCCATGTACATGCTGAGTCCGTGCAGCCACTGTATCTTAATAGACCTCAATGGGCTGCCTGCACACAACACCTGGTGTCTAGAAATGCTGCAAAAAATGGTCCCATTTACGGTATATAGCCCTCAGTTCCCACGTGAATGAGTCCTAAAGCTGTGGTGAGTTTTATCACAGGTGTAGTGAGAGCCCTTTGGTGTTTTTTTTCATGGAAGGACTACAAAAAAGATTGTTATATTTGTTTTGAGAAGATTGCTACTTATGTTGCAGCTTGACACATGAATGTTTACATACATTAGGTACACTGTGGATCTGTTTTTCAAGGAACATTTGTATGTACAGTATTTTTATTTTATTTTGTATATACAGTATACTGTATATTTGTTAAGGAGCAGGATGTTATTTATTTGCACATTATACTAAAAAAAAAACATGGGCTGGATTTATTTTATTAACTGTTTGAGCAATGAAAAAGAGGAGTTTCCTGCTCCCCTAAGCTCTGGACCTTGCTGGACCCTGTAAAGGTAAAAATTCATTAAAAAAAGAGGAATAAAGGTTAATTTTATGTAGTCTTTTTTTTTTTTTTTAATGTTACAACCTTCACTTATTGCTTGCACTGGCATACAGGTTAGGGGCCCATAGGCACCTAAAAATCAGTTAAGTGGGAAGGGAGCAACCACTTATTAGCAGTGGGCTTGGTGGTAGTCAGTGTCGAGGTAAGTTGTTTTGGGGGGGAACCCAGTATTTTTGGTAACTCCACTCAATGCACCCAGTATGTTATACATTGGAGTTGATTTACTAAAGCCAGAGAGTGCAAAATCTGGTGCTGCTCTGCATAGAACCCAATCAGCTTCCAGGTTATTTTGTCAAAACTTGTTTGAACAAGATGAAGTTAGAAGCTGATTGGCTACCATGCATAGTTGCACCAACTTTTGCACTCTCCAGTTTTAGTATATCAACCGCTTTACTGCTAAATTTTGAAATAAATGTACTGCATGTCCTGCACATAAATCAAACTTTTGTAAATGTCAGATACTTCTGATTCAGTATTTAATATTAATTACATTTCAAGTCAGAAAAAAGTTCAGACTTTTCAGAAACTGAAGTGAAACAGATTGCTAAAGACCATGAGATGCAGTAATGCCAAACGGATTGCATAGTCCTCAACCCATGCTTGAGATATCAAGATAGGAGGAGTGACTGCACCTCATGAAGACAGTTCAAATGAATTGTCATGAGTCTAATGGTGCAGTACTTATGCAAGTGATTTTTGGGCTTTGAAACTTGACAAGCCTGCCTAAATGTTATCAGGCTTTAAAACCAAAGGCCCGTACACATGATGAAAATATCAGATAAATGATCGTCTGTTTTTTGGGGGGTTTTTTGCATACTAGCCTCATCGAAAATGAAGAAGTTACTAAAGTTATAAAAATTCTTGTACGACAGAAAAATTCGGAAGTGATGTAATATATTGTATTGTATTTTCAGACTAAAATTGTACTGTTTAAACGAAAATCGTACAAGAAACATTTTCATGCTTGTCCCTTTGAGTAATTTCGAACAAAAGCTGTGTAATAGCAATCAGCTTATCGCGATCACATTAAAAGCAATATTTTTCTGATTGTGTACTAGGCTTTAGGTAGAGTTGAATCTCCCTCTTCAATACATTGTTTCACACTACCCCTCACTGGACAAATGGTTGGAACATGGGTGGAGCATTGCTCTAATGGTATGGCCAATACACACATACCTCCCAACCGTCCCAGTTTCCACAGCACTATCCAACAATTTGTACTAAATTCCGGATCCTAATACTGACTCAATGGTCAGTCAGTCAGAGATGTTCCACAGTTATTCATCTCCCTAGCATGTCCCTCTTTCTCAAGTTCTAAAGTAGAGAAGCATATGCTGGACATGCTTTTTGGCATTCAGCGCCCATGTGAATCTGACCTAAGTGACCTTTGGTGGATCAATGACTTTCTAGCTGTTTGTTATTTTCATGATAGGATTTTCCGGATAAAGATGAGAGTCTGTATGTCTAAAGAAGGCAGCCAATAGTTTTGCTATCCACTGTCGGTAAGAGTAATTTCATTAGTACATCTACTTTCCTGTCCTAAAGAGTGCCGGAAAGAGTGCATGCATTAAAGCCTCTTCCCTCTCTACTATTAATGAATTGTCAATGTTTACTGCAGAAGTTGACACATCAAACTTGTGCTAGTAATGTAAGTCAGCACATCCCATAATGATTTTCTTCAACTAACACACTGTGTATTATGCATTATGTGAACACACAAATTGACATTTTTGTTGCCCCTTTAGGAAGTATTAATGCAAGGATGGAAATATAACACAGTCTAGTTTGTTGGGATGTAGCAACACCCTATTTTTTTACAAAGTGATATTTAAGGATTTAATATACAGTCTTACTTTTAGTAATGTGGTAGTAATTTAACATTTTTAGCAATAGATGCCAATGGGCAAATCTAAAATATCTGGACCTCTCTGGAACATGCTTTAGATTCTGCAGGCATAGTACAAACTGTTGCACCAGCTGTCATGTACCAGTAGGGATGGTCAACTTATGATGGTTGTACATGGACTGGCCTCAGGAATTTTCTACTTCCCACCTAGAGTTGTAATTCACAACTTTCTATTTACATGATTAATATAGAGTTGAGCTTTTCATTTCTTGTGCTTATTGTCAACTGCTGCTGAATTCCAATATTGTACTGTGACCATACAATGCATTGGTACTTAATGAGAAGTACTGTACATTAGGGGTGGATTTAATTCTTCAGGATATGGTTCTTGCTCTAGTGGGTTGCAGAAAGTTATGTCTTCTCTTTGTTGGTCCATAGGAAGGTCCCAATCAGATAAAGGTTTTCTATTTTTCCTGGTAATCTCTATTTCAGTGAACACTGAAGGATCAGACCTCTTCCAATTTTTTTTCTGATATATGTATCTCTTTTCTAAGCTAGCAGAGATAAAATGAGAGTTTATTGAAAATTTACAATGGTTTGGATCCCTTTATTATTTAACCAAGTCTCCTGTCTCAGTTGTGATCCTTAATAACAGAAAAAAAATTAACTTGCCTTTTAGCTATGCCGAAATATGTTATACTATGTAATATCTTTCCCAACATAATTTATATTGATTAGTGTCATTGTATCCCCTCCTATAGATATACATACTCCTCCGTTCAATTAAAGTGGAATGTAAAATATTTAAATATTTTAACATTTTGAAAAAAAGTGTTAATTGAAATGCTTCATTTTACTGTGTTTTAATAATCATGAATAATTTAGCCTCATTGAAAGTAAACAACTCCATTTTCACCAGAAGGAATACTCTTTTCTATCTGTTCCCTGATCGAATTGATGAAAATCAAGCTGAATCCACCAAGCAGGGCCTGCTTGCTGAAAGAGATAATTCAATGTAAGCCAGTGTCCAGTTACAAACCTCTTTTCTATTTTTTTTTTCCCTTCGTAATCCTAGACAATGCAATAAATATTTGTCCTAAAAAAATCTAACATGTTTAAGCTCCGAATAAAAGGACGGGGCGACATTCAGATACAAGAAATTGTCAGATCCTGCCAGAACAATTCTGCTATGTGATGAATCATTAATGATCTCTGAAAGTCATAATGGTCTGTCATTAATGCCCATTAATGATCTCTGTTTACCACTAGTAGGGGCTTGATGGTTCTGGCCAATACCTTGGAGAATACTTTAAATATGCCTTAAACTTTCCCCGTCTGTTTGCCTGCTGCAAATGTACACTGCAGCTGAGCCGGAGCACTTCTCCAAACCAAGATGGCTCTGGGCTTAAGAAAGTCCAATTCAGGTAAGAAACTCTCCGAATCTTCAATGATTTAGAAGGAGATACTGAAATACACATTTGTGTAAGCTGGATGGGCGTGGAAGATTTTGATTTTACCATTGTAATGGAGGCACTTGTCAGGTTGGTTTAAAATGTTTTCTTTGTAAGTGGAAAATCTGATATTGTGCTTGCTAATGGAATAGGATTACGTCCGTTATTGATATAATGTATGATTATTGTTTGACATGTCAGCCGACCCTAAATTACAATGTATGTCCTTGTGACGTGAGATGTGATAGTTTGTGTCTGTTGTTATAGATATACAACATGTTTACCAACGGAGAAGTGGTTCTTGTTCATTTAGCATAGTAAGAATGCTTTATATTTTCAAATTCTTGATTGTTTCTGGGATATTCTAGAATAAATGTGTGTATACAGATCTATCTATCTATCTATCTGTCTATCTATCTATCTATCTATCTATCTATCTATCTATCTATCACCAAAATGATGCACCTCATTGCCTTGGAAAATAAATGACTTTTACATAAGAACTGAGATATTAGGAAGCCTAATTGGAATATGTTAATATGCTGTTTGCTTATCATATTTACTTTACCTATTATTAGCATAGCAGAACCTTTGTTCACATTTCCCCGAACTAATTAGACAGGCTTACTGTATGAACCAACGCCCACAAATCTGAATATTAGCCAAGACATCCTGTTTTCCTCTCTCTGGTATAAACAGCAGCATGGATTTCACTTAGACATTTACTAATGGCTTCCTGCCATTTGTACTGCTCATCAAGAAACTGTTTAATAAATGTATGGATAGACTATAAGTTGCTATGGGGCTTGGTAGTAATATCAGGTTAATATAGCTACTTAAAACCTGCTCAGTGGAGTAGATAATTAATATATGTTTTTGAAATCCATTATGAAAGTAGCATATACAGAATACACTAGATCACAATGGATTACCATTATCCTCTTAATTGTTAGGTTTTTATTTTCATTATTTGCTTATATTATTGGCTGGAATGGAAGGGATGAGGATATAGAGTTGCTAGCTGTTTTACTGTATTGCTGAGCTGTATCAACAATAGCTTGAGTGTTGTGTTTCACAGGCTGTTGTGTTTATTTGAGCAGTGATAAGGCTTGTACTGTATCAATTCATTGGACCTGAATAATTGCTTAGCACCAAGGACAGCTCCTAACTATGAATATGCATTGGTGTTTTATGACAATTAAAAGAACCTGGCATGGGAGAATTGCAGGGCGGCTGCCCTGCCTGACTTGCCTGCAATAAATGCTAGTTGTCATTCTGTTATGCAGATTCTCTGACTTCATTCAATACTTTCTGAGTGACTGACGTAGAACAGGTAAGCAGGTGAGCAAAATCAAGGAGAGAGCTCAGAATTCATGATCTGCATCTTTGTTCCAGGTGAATGACTCAGAAGGTGCTAAAACATTTGGTTCAAAATGATGGCCAGCCAAGTAGAATTTTCAGAATAAGTCAACTATGGTAGTCTGTGTATTTCTTTTGGCCTCCTTTAACTGTTATCGCTAATCCTAAACCTAACCCCTAAATTAGCTCCTAAATATAATGTATAAACATACGTTTAGTGGTTTGATTGAGGCAAGTCATAGCTATAGGAGTTTGGAGCTGAGGTTAAGATGAAACTAAGGATAACTTGTGAAATTCATATTATACTTTTGGACTCAATATTTTCTTATGAGAAATTGTCTTTAATTTGGGTGGAGTGTCAATGTCAGCTCTGGAATTTCAAAAACAAGCTTGCAGTGGCAGCTTTCATAATTCTACCCAGACTTCTTCCTTGTTATTGGTTTCAAATAGAAAAATCCTCTCTCAGTAGCAGTAAAATTGCAGAAGAAATATTCTCTGCTGCTTATTGGTCAATACACCTGCTTACAATACGGAATATCGACATATTAATGTATGCTTGACACTGCTTGTTTGAGGTTAGAGCACCTGATGGGGGAAGAGAAGGGGAGCCCTGCCAAGAACCATTATTTTTCCGGCTACTCCATGCTAAGGTCTGATAGACTTGTACAGAAACACGATTGAGGGCAAACAGGGACATGACTCGATTCCACAGATGTGGAATGTGTGAACTTGATTTGGAATTATAAAGTAAATGTATTCTAGCATTAAGGAGTAGTTGAAGGGTTGAATTATAGTCTGGTTTAGTGCCAATAGTTATGTGGTTAATGAGATTAATGTTAGCTGGAGTTATGCAGTAACAGCATAGTAAGTACGCAGCTTCAATGTGTCAAGGGTAAATCTCAATTATTTGGGTAGGTGTTCGAGGTTAATTTTTAAGGTTAAAGCGGTTGTAAAGGGCATATTTTTATTAAAATATTAAACATGGGATACTCATCTGCTCACTGCAATGGTTTTGCACAAAGCGGCCCTGAACCTCCTTTTCTGGAGTTCCTCTTGCCGCTGTTCTTGGCTCCACCTCCTATTGGTTTGCCACCATAGGAAGCTGCTTCTTATAGTGGCTCACTGGCAAGCTCACTACCAAGCCAGGGTGTGTGTGTGCGTCCAATGCCACACACTCAGCCCCGTCCCCCATCCCCTCTTCACAGGGTTTGATTGACATAAGCAGGAGCCAATGGCTCCCACTGCTGTCCCTGAGCCTGTGAAGTGACAGAGAGACAACTGCCGCTGCAGACAGTCACAGCGCTGTATCCAGATAGGACTTGAGACAAGGGGATACGACTAGTGCAACATTTTTGTACCTTAATGCAGGGAATGGGAATGTAGCAAAGTAAAAAATGTCTAGCCTTTTGAATCACTTTAAGTATTGGGGTTGGCATTAGGTAAACATTGAATCTGCAATCTGGTCAGCTTGTAAGCCTCTAATGCTTGATAAGTAAGGCCTCATTCACACGGTTGCAGAAGACCATACAGTGTGAATGAGGTATTTGTTTACATGTGTGGACTGCATGCAGGCAGTCTATGTTAATAAATAGACACAAAGTAGCTGTATAGACTGCAACGCAAAGTCAATTTTGTTAAGCATACATGAGCAAATGCACGGCCCCAAACACAGACAGTGTGCACTTGGAGCCGTGTACCTGCACCTGCATGCCTGTCAAAATTAGCTGTGTGCTGGAGCCTGTACATCCACTGCATGTCCATTTATTAGCACAGACTGCCTTCATGCAGCTCCACATGCATAAACAAATGCCTTATTCATGCTATATGCCCATGTGAATGAGCTTAAGGGTTTATTACAGAGAAACATACTGATCTTATTCCTTGCTCCTTGCTTGCCGCTGGCACTATCCTCTACTCTTGCAATTTGGGTGGGCCCTAAAAATTCTTGTAGTTTTTAGTTAGTGTGGAGAAGTGTTAAAACCTCTGTCTGACTCTGGTGTGTTGTTTGCATTAAAGTGGCTGTAAACTCAAAAAAATCTAAATCCTCCCTTTCTCTATTTGCATATATACATGGATTTGCATTTCTGGGTAGGGGTGTGCACGTGCACCACCCAATCCATGCCGCCATTGGCGGCTACAGATGTCGATCACCGGGTCCTGGATGAAGATTTCCTGCTGGCACCCACCGATTACCGAGTATCATTGACAGGGGAGAGACCTGTGTGTAAACAACACAGGTCTCTCTCCTGCCAGTAGTAGCATGCTGCTATGTATTTCTCTGCACAGCAGAGAAATACACAGTAGTATGTTTCCCTAGAAAAACAGCACACAGCAGACAGTTAACCCTTTGATCGCCCCAGATGTTAACCCCTTCCTGCCCAGTGTCATTAGTACAGTGACAGTGCTTTTTTTTTTCCAAAAATATTTTATTAATATAATAATAGACAAGATAGCATATAGAGCATGTAAAGCTATAAAGCACAGTCAGAACACAGACATGACATATTGCTTCCCATTTCGCAGACGGGACTTAGTGTAAACTGTAATACAAAGCAATGTGGTGTAGAACAATACATCAAGCATACAATTCAGACCATTGGATACGTAGAGGAAAGTAGGTACATCACTGAAGGTATATGTCGTCTCGTCTTGAGTATCAGCAATTCTTAATGATGAGGTGATATGAAGATTCGAGCATGGAAGGCATTAGATGTTGTTAAAGTCATGGTTTACGTGTTTATAGCTTAAGTGTATAATATAGTTGCAGTTAGTCATATCTGCGTGAAGGTGAATGCACTATTTGGTTGGTGAAGAATGACTGATAAGGTGGTATAACAGGTGTGAGAAAAGAGAGAGGTCAGAAAGAAGAACAGCAAGAAAAAGAGAGGTAGGATGAGATGGTAGGTGGGATTTAAAAAAAAAACAACAAAAAAACGAATTTTTAAATATGGGGGGGGGGGGATAATGGGTTGAGTGACAGTAGCGTATATAGGCAATAAAAAGTTAAAATGGATCACCTCCCCAAGTATTAGCCGAGCCGGAAAGGTAATATTAAAACTTAGAATATGTTACGTGCAAGATCAGACAGTGGGGTAGGGTAACACGTGGATCAGAAACCCCGTAAAGCATATCATGATATAGCTCTACAGCCTATCTTTACGTGTGATAAAAGTGTCTTCGGTGAACTGGGTATTCCCTGATACCGCATTGTCTTAGGACATTTAATCCGGGGATATAGATTGATCATTTACTATTAGGTGATAGGTAGAAGTGGATTTGAAATGACTCCAGCATGCCCATGTTTTCCGAAATCTCTCTGGATGTTCCTTAGCTATAGAGATCAGTTCCTCCATTTCCTTAGTTTTGTCGATCCTAGCAAACCATTCTCGTACAGTGGGAACATGTGTGGAGCGCCAGTGTACTGGGATACATTGCTTTGCAGCATTCACCATGTGCATAGCGAGTGACTTGCGGTATGTCCGAAATGGAAGTGTGGTATGGTGAAGCAAAAATTGTGCGGAAGAAAGGTCTAGGGCATACGTAGTAACTTGTGTGATTGAAGATTGAACTTTCCCCTGGAAGGGTTGTAATGATGGGCATTCCCACCAAATGTGCAGGAGTGTACCCGTAGTTTGATGGCATCTCCAACACAAATCAGAAATGTTGGGGTCGAAGTGGTGAAGCAGGGATGGAACCCTAAACCATCTAGAGTAAATTTTAAAGTTATTTTCTTGTGTAGATACACATATAGACCCTTTGTGTATGTGTTCATATATGTGGTCCCAGTCTTCAGGTGACAGTTGGATTTGTAGATCAGCGTTCCAGGCCTTGCAAGCTTTCCTAGTTGAGAGGTCACTGGTGTGTTTGAGACGTGTATAAAGCAGGGATATAACATGTCTCTGGGGAGAGTCTGTTGAGCAAAGTTTCTCAAAGGGGGTAAGATGTCTCTTATATTCTTTTAAGTTGGGTGAGCTGTGGATAAAGTGGTGGAGTTGTCTATACATCCACGGTGTTAAGGTCCGGGTAGGCCATTTAGTCATAAGAAGGTCTCTGGGTAAGAGCCAGCCATCTTTGAAGAGGTGATGCCGACTCACGCCGTCTGTGAGGCCAGATCCCACAAGAAAGTCATGCGACATACCAGGGGGGAAGTCTGGGTTCAATCTGATAGGAGTGAGTGGACCAGGGGTGGATGAGAACGCTGTATGCTTACTGATCTGCTGGTAACAGGACAAAGTAGGGCCTATGAGAATGTGTTCCTTGAATTGCGATGGAATGTGAGAATTTGGCATCCAAGGAGAGGTGGCAAGCGGGGTCTCCGAAAAAGCAGTTTCCAATTCAACCCATGCCTTACGAGCTTGGTTCGTGGACCAATCGACTATTCTTGCCATTTGACAAGCTTTGTAATAGCGGGAGATGTCAGGTAGCCCTATACCTCCACATGTTTTGGGCATGGCTAGTTGGTCAAAGCCAATTCTATGGCGTTTATTACTCCATAGAAACGAGGTACATAATGTTTTGTAGGACTTGAAGAAGGAGTTGAGCAATTTGATTAGAATGGTTTGTAATAGATACAAAAGACTTGGGAGCACATTCATCTTAATGATAGCTGCTCTGCCAAACCAAGAACAATATGATTAATCCCACGTTTGCAGATCTTTGGTAATGTTACTTAAGATGGGTAGAAAGTTTTTGGCGTAGAGTTCTTTAAGATGGGTTGGCTATTGGATTCCTAAATAGGTGATGGCTTCTGATTGCCACGTGAAAGGAAAATTAGATTTCGCTTGTCTAATCGCATCCTGAGATAGGGAAATATTGAGTGCTTGGGATGTGACAGTGCTTTTTATTAGCACTGATCACTGTATTAGTGTCATTGGGATGTCAGTGGCAGTTAGTTAGTTCCCCCCAGTGTCACAATGCCCACTGCAATGCCATAATATATACCGCCATTTGTAGGCGCTATAACTTTCACATAAACCAATTAACTTACATGTATTGGGATTTTTTTTAGCAAAGACATGTAGCAGAATATATTTTGGGAAGCAATTTGATTTTTTAAATTTTTTACTAGATATGTTTTATAGCAAAAAGTCAAAATTATTGTTTTTTTTTTCAAAATTGTTGGCCCTTTTTTTGTTTATAGCGCAAAAAATAAAAAATGCACAGGTGATAAAATACCACCAAAAGAAAGCTCTATTTGTGGGGGAAAAAAAGAAAATTTAATTTATGTACAGTGTTGCATGACCGTGCAATTGTCACTTAAAGTAATGCAGCACCGTATCGTAAAAAATGGCCTGGTCAGGAAGGGGGGTAAATCCTCTGGAGGGCAAGTGGTTAATTGTCTTTTCCTGTCAGTGTGTATCTGCCTGCCTGTACAAGGTACGAGCACACAGATACAATAATAAGTCTGCAGGAGTCCTGCATGGCACCCGCGATCTGCTGATTGCTGGTGTAATGCTTTCTAGGCTCCAAGTAAAAAAATAAATAAATTCACATTTTTTTTACCTGCAAAAAATGTGCATTTATTACTTTTTTAAAAAGGTGAACAAATAGTTTACTGGGGAATGTTTACTTTACAGCGGAGCTCCAGTCTCCTAAGCAATTTTTTCATAAAAGCACCCCATGATTCTTTGTACTTGTTCAATATAATTAGGATATTGTTATAACTGTAATCAGTCTTGTTACTTGTAAATCTGTAATTACGTACATAATCCCACAGGCAGGCAGCGACCATTGATGATGTGCAGCTGGCTACCCAGCATGCCCATCTCAAGCCTGTATTGACAAAGTGCAACGCACTTTTTTGATTTAAGGTCGCCATAGCAATGGCGGCCTTGGCAGAAGTTCCCACCCCATAGTTATGGCAACCTGTCAATCAACACAGAACTTAGGCTTCCCAAAGAATCCTGGGATAGATGATACCAATATCCCAGGAGTCCAAGGGTATCGGCCTTATGATGTAACCACCAAGGCAGGCGGAACCAGAAGTGCTAGAAAAATTCATTAGAAAAATGTTTTGATAAATATTCATTAAAAAAAAAGGTTAGCAATTTAGGACTGACCTTGTAATCAGAGGAACATGCCAAAATGGGTAGAACTTTGCTTTAATTGTGCTTTATGTACTTTATGTTCTAAACTAAACACACTGAAGGTTTGATACTATTTTAAACATAAAGCTTCCAAGATATAATAAGATCTTTAGCACTGGAAAAACCAAATAGAGTCCATCCTCCCTACTCCTCCCATTTCTGAGCATTATTTGTTAATAGGATAGGGGGGTACACAGTATTTTTATGGTTTATGTGAATCATTGGTTAAAGGGAAATGTTTGATGTACAGTTGCAAGAAAAAGTATGTGAACCCCTTGGGATTACGTGGAGTTTTGCATGAATTGGGCATAAAATGTGCTCTGAACGTCATCTAAGTCACAACAATGGAAGAAGACAGTCTGCTGAACATAATACTACACAAACATTAGATGTTGCCATGGTTTAATTGCACATAACATGTAAACATTCACAGTGCCGGGAGGAAAAAGTATGTGAACCTTTGGACTTAATAACTGATTGACCCTCCTTTGGCAGCAATAACCTCAACCAAACGTTTCCTGTAGTTGCAGATCAGACCTGCACAACGATCTGGAGTAATTTTGGACCACTCCTCTTCACAAAACTGTTTCAGTGTAGCAATATTCTTGGGATGTCTGGTGTGAATCGCTCTCTTAAGGTCATGCCACAGCATTTCAATCGGGTTGAGGTCAGGACTCTGACTGGGCCACTCCAGAAGGCGTATTCTGTGCTGTTGCAGCCATTGTTTTGTTGAATTACTTGTATGCTTTGGGTCATTGTCCTGTTGCATCACCCATCCTCTGCGGAGCTTCAGTTGGCGGACAGATGGTCGTACGTTTTCCTGCAAAATGTCTTGATAAACTCTGGAATTCATTTTCCCATCAATGACAACAATCCGTCCAGGCCCTGAGGCAGCAAAGCAGCCCCAAACCATGATGCTCCCTCCGCCATGTTTTACAGTGGGGATGAGGTTTTGATGTTGGTGTGCTGTGCCATTTTTTCTCCACACATAGTGTTGTGTGTTCTTCCCAAACAACTCAATCTTGGTTTCATCTGTCCACAGTATATTTTGCCAGTAGTGCTGTGGAACATCCAAGTGCTCTTTTGCAAACTTCAAACGTGCTGCAATATTCTTTTTGGACAGCAATGGCTTCCTCCGTGGTGTCCTCCCATGTACTCCATTCTTGTTTAATGTTTTCCTTATTGTAGATGTGTCAACAAAAATGTTAGCATGTGCCAGAGATTTCTGTAGGTCTTTAGCTGACACTCTGGGATTCTTCTTTACCTCATGCAGCATTCTACTCTGTGCTCTTGCAGTCATTTTTACAGGACGACCACGCCTAGGGAGAGTAGCAACAGTGCTAAACTTTCTCCATTTGTAGACAGTCTGTCTTACCGTGGACACATGATCATCAAGGCTTTTGAAGATACTTTTGTAACCCTTTCCAGCTTCATGCAAGTCAACAATTCTTGATCGTAGGTCTTCTGAGAGCTCTTTTCTGCGAGGCATGGTTCACATCAGACAGTGCTTCTTGAAACCAGTAAACCCAAAACAGGTGTGTATTTTTTAAGGGCAGGACAGCTGTCAGCAACACATTCAATATCATCACACTGATTGGAGTCAAGGTTGGCTCACTCCTGGCTCCAATTAGCTCTGGGAGAAGTCATTAAGCTAGGGTCTCGCATACTTTTTCCTCCCTGCACTGTGAATGTTTACATGTTATGTGCAATTAAACCATGGCAACATCTAATGTTTGTGTAGTATTATGTTCAGCAGACTGTTTTCTTCTATTGTTGTGACTTAGATGACGTTCACAGCACATTTTATGCCCAATTCATGCAAAACTCCACGTAATCCCAAGGGGTTCACATACTTTTTCTTGCAACTGTATGTATTGCCATTTACCTTTACCCTAGCCTTATAGGGAATGCTCACACGTAGTGGGTTGTGGTGTCTTCTGCTACCCATATTGTCTAAGCAAATAGATGATAGTTGTTATTTATGTGTGCTATTCTAACACTGTAAGAGAAATCATAAATGAGCAGTTTTATTAAGTAATGTCCTTTCTGGTTTATTGCTGTTTTTACAGACACTATGTGAGAACTTAATTATTGATTGGTCCATTTTTAAGCAGAGACAGCTTCCCCCATTTGTTCTTAAAATATGCATCTCTTGAACTGAAAGGGCACTTCTCCTGTTTGTTCCTGTCCTCAGCATGTGATTTAATGTTCAATAAATTTAGGCCTTGACTAACTTTTAAAGAGTCTGGTATATTGCTATCTCCTTTTTATGTTGAGAAGAACTATTTGAAAGCCCAGTTAAATCCTCACACATCGTCATTTACCTACACATTATAATTTAAACACATTTTTGCAGTTTTGGCATAGATAAGTATGTGACACACCCCTAAACACTATTGTCTTCATTCACACTTGCAGTGCTTAAAAAGAGAAGTGGTGTGTCCGACCAGGTCTCTTAGACTAGGGAGCTCACTGGACACTGCTAGAACAGTCAAGTAGTAGTAATACTTTGCAAACCGAGGTTGATAATAACATGTCAGTCTGACTGAATAACTATTTCTGTACCTTCAGTTGGGTGTAAAAGTTTCAGACTACCTTAACATGATATTTTGTATTTACCTCCATACTGATGAGATCTTAGATCCCCAGCTGCCTGCACTGTTGAATGCTGCTCTAATGCATACCCTGAAAATATCTTTAGAAACCACACTTCCTCCACTGCACTTAGCAGTTCTTCTTGCTGACCCCTAGGTTACTACTCTGTCCAGTAGCATCGTAGAGGATGGAGGGAGGAACTACTAACTCATTTTCTTGGTTTTGGTAGTAGTGACTGCTTAAGGCTCCATACATACTATCATTTTTTTTAAGCTCCTAGAACCTGTTATTGGCATTTTTTCTGCTCCTAGAAACTAAATAGTGTTATCCTATGTGTCAATGAACACTACTTTAAGCTGTTTGCATTCTTTGAGCTTCAGTGTCTAAGAGCAGAAAAAAAATGTTTTTGTGGAGTTTTTTTTAGCATTTTCCTAGCAGAAAAACCGCTAAATGCTCCGAAATGCTACTAAAATGTTCCTAAAAGCTTTTTTTTCTAGCCTTTTTTTCCCTCTACATGTACTGTAAAAACTCTAAGAAAATGCTCCTAAACGCTTCTGAACCAGGGGCGGACTGACCATTAGAGCACTCGGGCACTGCCCGAGGGCCTGGAGTTAGTAGGGGGCCCCATGAAATGCCCCTGGTACCTTTTTTATAGGCTTTTTTGAGTGTGGGCAAGGACACAGGGGCCCCATGATCCCCTATTGCCTGGGGCCCCATGAGTTGTCAGTCCTCCCCTGTTCTGAATGCTACTAAAAACACACTATTACCAGCTTTTTTTGTGCATGGCGCCTAAAGCATCTTTTAACATCCTCATTCTGGAGGTATGTCTTTACTTACTGTCCATATAGTGAATGTCAAAGCAGGAAGTGAGGAGAAATCCCCCCCAAGATTGTGACAGTAAAAAAACACATTTTAAGAATGAGAAGGGAATAAGAATCCTATCAGAAATATATTGCTTTCTTTGAAGGAGATTTTCCCTAACTTGATGTGTGTTAACACGACAGGTGACATATGACCAGGTGACATATGTCAAACAGGAAAGGAAGTGTGAGGAGATTTCTTTAAAGGGTATACATATATAGTTAAAACCTGATAGATGTTCTAAGCATTTTCTACTCTAAAAAAAATAAAAGCTTTGCCTTTGGTTTTAAAGTGGTAGTAAACTCGTTTTTTTTTTAATTTTACCTACAGGTAAGCTTATAATAAAGCTTACCTGTAGGTAAAATGAATATCTCCAAAATGTGCATCGTTAAGGAGATATTCTCTCTTTCCTAAAGCCGGCGCATGTGCTGTGAAGGAACGGCATACCCGTGCTGTTCCTTCAGGGTTGTGTGCCATGGCCCGGACTCCTGCGCATGTGCAAGTGCAATGCATACTAGCACATTATGACATTACCTTGCAGGGGATTTTTTTTTCTTTTCTTTCTTGTGGTTTACTGCCACTTTATTCACCTTCACTATGTATCTGTGACTAAAGTTGAATAATGTCCTTGCTATAGGTGTAGGCCATTTAGTACCTCATGAAGTCTGACTGGAATACTCCCAAGATGTTGCTAGGACGTTGCTAAGTGAGGCATAGTCATTACTGCTCACCCCCATCATGTCATAAGTGAGCTTTTTCTGTGATTCAGACCCCCTCACATGCTCTTTTTCTCCCCTGATAAAGTATCACTGAGCTCAGTGTCTGAGAGCTCACTCCTGTGATGCTGGAGGTGAGCAGTAATGACTAGACCTCACTTTGCAACGTCCTGGGAGTATTCCAGTCAAGCTTCATGAGGTACACGAATGACCTACACCTATAGCAAGAACATTATTATTCTTATTATTCAGGATTTATATAGCGCCAACAGTTTGCTCAACGCTTTAAAATATAAAGTGAGACAATAAAGCAACAATATAGTTCAATACAAGAGGGATAGGAGGGCCCTGCTCCTTGGAGCTTACAATCTAGGAGGGAGGGGTTAGTGGTACAAAAGGTAATAACTGTGGGGGATGGACTGGTAGGAAGAGTAGAAGATTCCATTATAAGCTGAGGGCAGGATAAGCTTCCCTGAAGTGATAGGTTTTCAGAGATCGCCTAAAAGTGAGCAGAGTAGGTGATAGTCTGATAAATTGGGGTAGAGAGTTCCAGAGGATGGGGGAAGCTCTGGAGAAGTCCTGGAGATAAGCAAGGGAGGAGGAGACAAGGGAGCTAAAGAGCAGGAGGTCTTGTGAGGAGCGGAGAGTACGGTTTTGGGTTATATTTGGAGACAAGATTGCTGATGTAATTTGGGGCAGAGTTATAAATGGCTTTATATGTTATTGTTAATGTATTTCTAAGAATTTAGAGGTAAACGGGAGCAGGGATATGGGTCTTAAGTTGTTCAGGTTGGTTGGGTCCAGGGAAGGCTTTTTAAGTATGGGAGTGAGGTGTGCATGCTTTAGAGGGGAGGGGAAGGCACCGTTAGAGGGGGAGAGATTGAAGATGTGAGGGAGCATAGGACGGAAGAAGAGGGTGACCGTAGTAACTGTGAGGGGACAGGATCCAGGAGGCAGGTAGTGAGACGGGCTTCTGAGAAAACCTTAGTGACCTCTTCAGGAGTAGCAAGGTTAAAAGAGGAAAGTGTTAAGGGAGGTTTAGTATAAGGTATGCTAAGTGAGATGGATGTCTGTGCAGTGGCGATACCCCTACGAATTGCATCAATCTTGCTTTTGAAATGATTTGCAATCTTGTGAGCAGTGAGTGAGGTGCTGGGTGGAGGTGAAGGTGGAGAAAGTAGAGAGTTAAAAGTAGAGAAGAGATGACGAGGACTGGATGATAAGCTATTGATGAGAGTGACAAAGTAGGCTTGTTTGGCAGCATGGAGAGAGGAATTGTATGTTAAGAAAGCAGATTTATATAGGGTGAATGCTTGGTGAGATTTGGTTTTACACCACAATCGCTCCAGCGCACGACTATGTTGTTTAAGATTTCTGGTGTCCTCAGTCTGCCAAGGTTGTAACGTTCGGGGTCTGATGCTTCGTGTTGTTAGAGGATTATTCAACTTTATTCAGAGCTGCCCAGTTTGTTTTTATCTACAGACAACCCTTATCTGCATAGACAATTTTTTGACTGCACCTGGGCACCACAAACTGAAAACACTGTGTAATTAATTTTAACATTCCAAGCAAACTCCCCCATCCATCCATGTCTCCAATAATTATTTTGTTGAAAACTCACTTTGAAAAACACCCTCCTAGAAGCTATAGCCGTGGCCATCTTAAGTAAGGGCAGAAGATTCATTTAGCATTTACCTCCTGGAATTCATCCCTTGGCTCAGGCATGCAGGCAGGAGGACAGGGGTAAGTGCTTGTAGTTTAAAAGTCAACAGCTACAGTTTTTGTAGCTGCTGATTTTTATTTTTTTTTTAAATCAGCTGGAACTCCACTTTAAGTCTAAATTGTTGACCCAAGGGGACTTTTAAAGTGTCGCCTATGGAAAATATAGGGTGTTGAAGATTATGGACGCACGCAATTTTATGGCTTCACGTGTTGGGGATCTATCTACTTGACACAACCTCATCTTTTATACTTTACAAAAAAATTGGGTAATGTATTCTTATGTGCCCTAAAATTCCCCTTAGTGTACTTTTTATTGAAATTTTTCATTTCATAAACACTTGCACTAATATGCATGTAACATAAAAAAACAGGAACTACACTATTTTATCCCTTAGGGTGTCTGCTTCTAGAAAATATATAATGTTTGGTAATTTTACGTAATCATCAGGCCTAAAATGATTGTTTAAACGTGTGCAAAAATGCAATAATGGCTCTGGCGGTGAAAGGGTTCAAGTAATCCTGCTGTTTCTCTCTGCATGGACAAGTCATAGATTCACTTTTAGGCTACTTTCATACTGCTCAGTTGCAAAAATGTTAGAAACGCATGTGCATTTTGCCACATTTTTACTGCATTTTTTGCCGTGTTTCCAGTGTGTTTTTCGCCTGACGTGTCTCAAATAAAGGCACCAAAACACAGCTCTGGGTATGTTTTTTATGTGTTTTACATTCATTTCAACAGTGCAGCCACTGAATGCTTCCACCTGATAAGTAAGCCCTGCTGTTTGCAGGGCTGAATGTCACAACAAACTACCTGTCCGGAGACTGGAATTGCATGTAAATGGGCTGAAAAAAGCCCAGGCACCAGGATGCAAATTCTATATGCCATGGCGACATGGCGCCTGAGATTTATTGAGCCTTGTTTTAACATGTTTCAACCTTAAGGGTCGGTTCACACCGGAATTGCACAGGAAAGCGATCTGGATTCCTGTGTATTCCCCCACCATACGATTTGATCGCCCATTCAATCGCACTGGAACACACAATAAGTAGTGTATGCACTATTTTTGAAAAACATGCTATAACAAATCACATGTTACTGTGGTACCATGCATTCAGGTGCCTGCAAATTCACTGCGCTTGTGATCTGCCTTTGGGGAGAAGCAGATCGCAAAGGCAGTGCGTTTTGAATGCTGTGTGGGGAAACGTGCACAAAATACCCCTTTGCTGCACCTTGTTCTGGCGTGAGCCAGACCTAAAAAGGGTCTCTGGTGCTTTTGATGTGTGCCTTCATATAAATAAATTACAGTTTTGAATGGTGTGTGGGGGTCAGTCACATACACTGGGTGGGTGGAGCTCGTATTTCTGTGATAAGAATATCAGCACATATAGAGGGATCATATAGAGGGGATCAATTCTAATCATAGAAGGACATAAAATGTGTGTCCACATATAACTCTATAATTGGAGGGAATGGCGGGGGCGCTGCATACAGCCTACACACTCATATTGTTATTATAGACTTTTGTTTCTAAATAACTGATACTAAATATCATTCTGCTCTTCTGAGGGGAGAACACTGAAGTCTTGTCCTGTACTTAGCACCATATCAGTGTCATTCATAGGACATCCTGTAGGCTCAATATTATAATGTAGAACGATGATGTGTGCTTCTCTCCTCCATACTGCCAGCAGACAACCAATCACAACCCGGCCTCACAGAGCCCCTTAAATTCCAACCAATCACAGCCTGTCCTCACAGAGGCCTTGATATTTCAAACAATCCCAGCCCATCCTCATAGCACCCTGGACATTCCAACTACAGGCATACGCCGGTTTACGAACACCTCGGTTAACATAATTTTCAGTTTACAAATAAAATGCCATTGAAAATAATGCCTTGGTTTACAATTTTTTTCGCAATACGAATGGATTAATTGGTTTTCAGTACATTTATGATTTTTTTTTTAATCATGTCCCTGTACAGTACTATACCTTTAAAGTGCAATTCATAAAGAGCTTTGAACAGATAAAACTTTTTTTTACTTTTTTCTGACCTCCATAACAGATTAATTGGTTTACAATGCATTTACAAGTTAATTTTTAATCCTGTCCCTGTACAGTATTTATGCCTTTAAAGTGCACTTTATAAAGAGTTTTGAACAGGTAAAAGACTTTTTTTTTAACTTTTTACTGACCTCCGGAACGGATTAATTGGTTTTCAATGCATTCCTATGGGAAATCCCGTTTCGGTTTACAAATTTTAAATACGAAAAGTCCCGCAGAACGCAATAAATTCAGAAACTGAGCTAGGCCTGTACTTATTTCTGTATGTGATAGTGCACTAGGTGTCAGAAAACCTGGCGCAAGTTTGGTGCCAAAAGGGGCAAATCAGGCTTTAAATAGGCGCCAATGAGCACAAACCAGGCACAAGATAGGCGCTAACATGACCAACCGGGTACTAATAGAGACAAACCGAGCACAAGATAGGCATTAAATGGGAATCCCAAATGTAATATAGTAGCATTATTGTGCACTAATCCCGGCTAGGGTTGCCACCTCATACCTTTATATGAATTACACAGATTCTGTGGCTGATTAAGGTGGTAATTAAACTCACTTTGTGCCTTATCTGCATTAAAGTAGCCTCAGAACCTGTGCAATTAATACGTGTTCAGTTTTAAAGGGATAAGGTGCTATCCCTAATATTAGCATTATTGTGCACTAATCCCAGCTCTAGAATAGCCGTCCTGTATATCGGTTCTCACCTAGCAGTGCCTGGGGCTTCGGTCCCGCTGCTATGAGTGCAGCTGGATACCGTCAATCCTATTGGCTTCTGTGTCTGTCAGTCTGTGCTAAGTGGGTGGAGAACTTTCACAGGACAGCTCCACCCCCCGTACAGGTATAGTGCGATCCTTCGTATTTATTCTAGGAGGTAAGGTCACTGTAGGTAGCCTCCATTGTACATGATACTACTTTTATGTCAGTTCCCGTTCACTGATAACTCCAAGAACATGTCCTGTGAATAGTGTAGTATGAAATATCTAGCTATAATCCCCCCCACCCCTGCATATGGGGGAGGGACACTTTTCAGAGGGGGGTTTGGAGGTGATATGTCCTTGTAAGCTCAATGAGCAGGGCCTTCCTATTCCTTCTTTATTGAACTGTATTGTAATTGTACTGTCTCCCATTGTATGGTAAAGCACTGCACAAACTGTTGGCGCTATATAAATTCTGTATAATAAATAATAATAAAATGTCTCCTCCTGTTTTAACCGTCAAAGATCCACACCACTGTGCTGCAACCATGTGTAATTGCCGGGCGGTTGTGTCACTGCCCCATTTATTTTAATGGGTTTTGTTTGGGGGCAGTACTGCCAACCAAACATGACAGCGGTTGCAATTTTTGCTGCAGCCACCACAAACCACCTTCGACTGCAGTATTGAGTTCAAAGGGGCAGTGGGGGGTTGACAGTCAAATTATGGTTCAACTGCCTATTATTACTACCCCCTCCCAAGCTGCCACCAATGTGAATGAGCTTTTATGTTATGTAAAATTCCTAGAAATGGTTATTCTTACTGACTATTACGCCAAGAAGTGGGAAGGTCTGCTGGATCAAATAACCACTGTGACTGGCTGTCAAAGAGGTCACATAATCAGACATTGATTAAAAGTGAAGTATGGTTAAAGTCTGCTGTCAGCTGACGTCATAGAGCCAGTCCAGGCTCTGGAGGGATCCCAACTTTATTGTCTGGATCCACCTAGTGGCAGCTGGTTGAGCCTACCACTAAGAGCCTGAGCCAGCCACTCCGAATCCAGTCCCCTCTACAGCCTGCTGCTCCAGTGAGTACTGGAGGGGCAGAAAAGATAGTCGGTGACTGACAGCCTCTGCCCTCTGCTTACTGAAGACCAAGAACTGAGCGATCAGCGGTCTTTGATCGTTCAGTCTCAGAGCTGGCAGGATACAAATGCAGCATCGGACCACTGCTACGGTCATATAGGTATGTAGTTTCTTTTTCTTTTAATTTTATTTCCCACACTTCTGCTTTATGGACTAGTTTACACTTGCACGCATAGAGCTGTAAAAATAGACAGCTGAAACCGCCCTTCCCTAAACCAAAAACAGCAGCTGGAGGGGTTGTACGCATGCCATGGCCATGATGCTTGAGGGCTTTTAGGAATTAAAACAGGTGCTGAGTAGGGGACCTACTGCTTCTTAGTCGCCCATCCACCACCCTCTAAAAGGCAATCCACCTTAGGTCACTTTTCAGAGGGTCAGCAAAGGCTGGAGCAAATGTAAACAAGCTCCAAGATAAATTTGCCATGATGTTATGGATGTCACTTGCTGTCTGCCATCCTATAAAGAAGAAAATATGACATTGATTCTTATAAAATAGAGCGTACGTTATATCTGATGTCTCAGAGAAAGGGCTTTTATCTGATGATAAATTCACTGCCTTTCCACCCTCTCCATCTTTTCACTTTGTATATCAGTAAGGCGATGAAAAGCACAATAGAAAATGAATTACCCAGAGGATTGTTAAATGTACATAGTACAGTATCAGGCAAAGTGAGACAATTGGATTACATGTGAATGCATTTACAGTATCGGGTTAAGTGCATCTGGGAAGTCAGAAAGGTTAATAGTTAGTAGATTTTCTACAGAATAGAGTGTGAAATCCTTTAGATTAAATGCATTAGGTGTAGTCAAGAGCAGTCTGCGCTTAAGTCATAAAGGGAGATGATGCAATTGTGTTAAATGGAAAGCTCCCGAAATGTTTTCTTTGTATCATAGCTCTTTGAAGGTAGGGATGGAAATGAGATGACAATGGAATATGTATGTAGTCATTTCTGCTGGGTGAGAAAATATTTTTCTGTGATATCCTCTAGATGTCCTTTGCATTCCAAATCTGCAATTTGCCCAGAAAATGGTCATTGCTATATGATGCTAGATTGAATGTAGCACCGCTTTATAGCTAGCGGGCTAGCTTCTCATTTCTACTCCTAGTAAACTGCCTCTGTGCAGTATGCAATTGTATTTATATGACCTAGCAATGGTCTCTTTATAAGAAAGCAGCTTAAAAGATTAGCACAGGAATCTGAAAAAAACATTTTTACTTACCTACTCAATCTGATGTTGCAGCTGTCCCCAGCAGCTCCACACAGAGAATTGAGTGATCAAAGACTGCTGATCGCTCAGTTCTTGGTGTTTAGTGAGCAGAGTGCTGGTATCAGTCACCGGCTCTCTGCTCTGTTCCTCTAATGCTTACTGGAGCACTGGGCTGTGGAGGGGGTGGGAGCTGCTGGCTCAGGCTGTCAGCGGCGTTCTGAGAAGCTGAGCCAGCTGCTTATCAGGCATCTGGGATCCAGACATTATTGTCGGGATATGAAAGTGAGTATTATTATGGCACAAAAAAAGGCTGGGGTTACAAAGAAAAATGATAAATACAGTATGGGAGAAAGTCACATCAAATGTCCAAAGTATAGAGTGTTCACAAGCACAAATATACTGCTACCGGGAAGTCCTGTGCAAAATCACATAAATATACGTAAGTCCATCTAGGGGGTGTGCATGAGCACCACCGGTGGCCACTTTGGCTGTGTTATGCCGGTGGTGAGCTGTGGATGTCTGCTGGCACTTGCCAATTGTCGGGCAGAGACACAGAACGGAGCTTTGCCAATGTAAACAAGGTAGAGCTCTGTTCTGACAGGGGGGAAGTGATGGATCTTGTATCCCTTCAAAGCAGGGAATAAGATCCATCACTTCCCTTAGTAAAAGCAGCACACTGTGTACACAAAACACACAGCTAGGCACACAGTTAACCCTTTGAGCACCCTAGATGTTTAACCCCTTCCTAACCAGTGTCATTAGTGCAGTGTCAGTGCATAGTTTTACCAATGATCACTGTGTTAGTGTCACTGGTTCCCACAAAGTGTCAAAAGTGTCAGTTAGACCGAATGTCCACCGCAATATCACAGTCCCGATATAAGTCACTGATTGCCATCATTACTAGTATAATAAAACAAATAAAAATTCTAGTATCTTTACCATAGTTTGTAGACGCTATAACTTTTGCGCAAACCAATCAATATATGCTTATTGGGATTTTGTTTATTAAAACTATGTAGCAGAATGCATATTGGTCTAAATTTATAAAGAAATCTGATTTTTATTGAACAAAAAGTATTGCATATGTTTTATAGCAGAAATAAAATACATATACATATATATATATATATATATATATATATATATATATATATATATATATAAATATATATTTTTTTATAGCGCAAAATGTGGTGAGTGGTGATCAAATACCACCAAAATAAAGCTGTTTGTGGGAAAAAATGACAGAAACTTTATTTGGGTACATCGTTGCATGAATGCACAATTGTCAGTTAAAGTAACGCAGTGCCATATAGCAAAAAATGGTCTAGTCATGAAGGTGGGGGGGGTGTAAATCTTCCGGAGGGGAAGTGGTTAAAAAAGGCTAGAGCTCCTCTAATTGAGTATAGGATGATAACTGTAAACTGTGAAAACAAAAGGAATAAGGTGCCCCACCATTTAAGTGTAGATTTTATTTAAAGACAAAAAAGAGTTAAAAAATGCACTCATATTAAGAAAGCATTTAAAGCGTGTAACATCTTCTAGAAGCATCTGCAGAGCACGACGGCGTAGCAGCCAGGTGGAGCAGAGTAATGCCTGGACATAGCTTGAACTTCACTATGGAAGCGCTGCTGTGGGCGGCAGAGCCAAAATGGAAATAGGTCAGGGCTGGAGTCACTTGTGGGAACCAGCATGGAGCACACCGCTAGCCAGGAGCTGGAGATGCTATAGACAACCAGCGGGATGATGTGGATGGCATGGGTGTATGGCTAAGTGTTTTGGAGCAAATGGACTGCCCCTTTGACCAGAAACGGCTCTCCAGGGACTCATCCACCTCATTGGCTGAGACAGCACCAGGAGCATTTGACTCCAGCTACTGTCAATCACAGCCGATGAGGGGAGCGGGGCTGAGCCATGCTAGTGTGTGAATGGACAAGCTGCTTGCTATAGGGGAACTCATCAGGAGGGAGGGGCCAGCAGCACTGGTGGTGGACCCAAGAAGAGGAGGATCGGGTAAGTATGACATGTTTGTTATTTAAATAAACACACCTGCCTGTAATATCACTTTAAATGAGCACCATAGTGGAGGAGGGGGCCTCTTCTCCTCTCCTATTATGAAATGTCTATATACTTGTTTTGTCTGGAGTTTAGAATTCACACATCTGATTATTTAATGTACAGTGCTGTGTAACATGTTGGCACGTTATAAATAAAAGATAGCAGTAACGTAATAGAACACAGGACTAGGATCAGGTTTATTTGGCCTGAAAAATGTGCTGACCAATCTATCCAGGGAAACAGCATCAATAAACTGCAATGATCAGAAAAAGGATGGGAAGAAAATACAAACGTTTGAAATGATCGTCTCTTTCCAGCAGATGGAGGCAAATCACAGGATTTCACTTAGGTTATCGCCATCTTCTGGGCACAAACAAGAATGCAAGCATCTTGGTAGCTTTGCAAGTTACTTAATGATTGTGTAAAATAAATGTAGATTCTGTACATGGTATCTGTGTGCTGACCCAGAACCACCAACACTGAGTGAATGGTAAGGGGGAGCAACATGTGTGTACCTGGGACTTGTGATCATATCATCACTGAACAGCTGTGATCCTGTAATAATAGCCACAAGCCAATCAGTACAGTTCCTAGTTGTGATGTTATTTTGGAAGTCAGTCAAAGTAGTCACAATGAAAAAACTCCTTTTGTAGGAACAAACGTGACAGCCATTTTACACTTTACAAAGAGGATTTCTGATGCAGAATGCTCGTCATGCCCCTGTCAAATTCCCCTATAGCCAATAAGTGTACACTAAGCACTTAGGGGGAGATTTACTAAATCTGGAGAGTGCAGAATCTGGTGCAGCTGTGCATGGTAGCCAATCAGCTTCTAACTTCAGCTTGTTCAATTAAGCTTGGGCATTAAAACCTGGAAACTGAATGGTTTCTATACAGAGCTGCACCAGAATTTGCACTCTCCAGTTTTAGTAAATCAACCCCTAGTTGCAAAATTAAAGTTGGGCTCTGGAGCCTGGAACCTTTTGATACTTGCTCTTGGGTTAGACTTTTACATTTAAAAGTTAAAAATGGCTTACAGGTACACTCAAAAGCTTCAGGAAAATCTCTACTCAGATGAAATACATATGAGATGAAATGTCTTTCTCACCATCTAGTCCTGGGATTTACATAGTTCTTCCAAACTGTGCTGTCAAGTCCAGAATGGCAGATGATCTGTAGTTTAGAAACATTTAAAGATTTCATCCCCCCCCATGACTGGACTGTGAAAGGAGAAGAAGCAGAGTGATAAGTGATAAGCTCATCTCTCTGTCACTCAGTCCTGTCCTCCTATCAGCATGCTTCTTGCACTTCAGCACACCTGACTGGCTCTTCCTCTGCCAGTCTGAGCTCTGCTATACAATGGGTTACTGGCAGCTAATACCAAGCCAAATTCAGATATCTAAAAATACATTTAAGGATGTATTAATTAATTAATACAGAGCTGTATTATATATCCTAGATATCAGCCTTTAGGTAAAGTTTTTTTTCTGTAAATAGCTCTCTGTCAGATGAGTTCTATTTGTTAAAAAAGATTTTTGCTTCATTTTTGTGACCTGAAACAGAAAGTGGTCCCAAAAACACAGCAATTTTCAGATTTTTGTTCATGTTTTCTCATAAAGTGCAAAAACAATGAAGCCTATTAGTGTGAAGTACAGGAATAAAGTATTCAGTCTTTTCAGTCTGTCCTGAAAATAATTGAGTTCAATTACAAACAAGAAAAGGAAACAAGAACCACTGCTAGACAAACTACTATAACTCAATTTGTTTAGACTCGAGACGGTTAAGCAACCACACAGACAGGCTACCTCTAGGCATAAGCAGATCCATTCACCTTAAAGTTGAGAACAGAATACAGAAGAGGCATACTTTGTCTCTTTAAATAACATTGCCTGTCTGGCTCAAAACAGTAGTTCCACTTTAAAAGGGATGCACACGAGATCAGGCCAGTCCTCAGCAAGTGTCCAGGTGAACGTATCCTCAACAATTCACTGTCTGGTGACATTTACAAGGAAAACAACCCAACCTCTCACTGCTGAGGTTCTGTAATGTGTGGTTATCATGGGGGACACTTCTTTTATTTACTTGCACTAGGTGCAGGGGATTTGGGGGTGCGATTCAGGGTTTGTTCACACCAGTAAGCCACACTAATGCCATAACCCCCCCCCCCCCCCATTTTGGGAGCAAAAAGTGCAAATTAATTTCTTTCTTTGTTAGAACTTTATTGAAATTGGTAGCTACCATAGCAAACACAGCATTTATCATATCATGCACTAGGACTGTGCTGGCAAGGCTGCCCAGTGCAGTACCAGCACACTTGGTGTAAGCAAGCCCTCATGCTTTCCCCCTCTCTACAGACGGACCCTAAAAATGCAGACCAATTTATAGGACCACTGCACCTCTGTTTTAAAAATCAGGATTGTAATGAATTTAGCACATTTAATAAAACAGCAATATATATATACATATAATACATTTTTTTCAACATAAACTAAGATTTTGCCATGCTTTGCCTAACAACAAAAATACCATAATGGTGGCCATGTAGGGCTCCTGCATATGGGTATGCAATAAGCTGCATTCTGATACATATTATATACAGATCTGAACGCAACAGTATTGTAAGCTGTAGGCCCATTCACACAGCTGCATTATGGTCCTTTTGATTTATCTGCGTAAACCGTACTAGAAAAATATGTTTTCATGGTCTGATATCTGACTGTATTTTAATGCCATTGCTGCTTAGTGAATTTAAAGCAGACATGTAAACATCAACAATAAATAGATAGTGGCAGCAACGCAGACATATAATGACCTTGGCCTTCAGGCATTCTGAATTACTGAAGATTGAGGTTATTCATTCTAGGCTTGCATGAATGACTTATTCAGGAGGGATGTGAACATCTGGACCTTAGCAGGTATATGTCCCTATGATTTTGGAAGCAGTACAGATATGCGCATAAGGCATCAAATCATTGCTAACTAAACACGCAGGCTGCTATAAAGGTATGAGTACATAGGAGGTGCCAGGATTTTTTTTTCAGCCAGAACGTGGGGGAATGCAGTTCCTGCACCTCCAGCACTGAATGTATGTATTCGCAAGGGGTGCTGAATGATCTATTGTTGCTGGCTGCTGGGGAATCTATTGTCACTGAAGCAGATCTATTTTTTGTGATGATATATTGTTGCAGGGGAGGTCTGTTGTTGCTGGTGGGAGATCTATTGTTGATGGGGGAATCTGTTGCTGGAAGGGATCTATGGTTGAGGGAGGGGTATATTGTCCATTGTTGCTGGCTTCTACATAGTCTATTTATGTTGGCTTCTGGGAGATCTGTTGTAGTTGCTGGGGGTCTATTGTTGTTGGGGTGGTATTTTGTTTTGGGAGTCCAATGCTGCTGGGGATTGATTCTTCTTTTCTTGTTATCATTAAAAAATTCCATACAAATTATTTAGCACCACAAATTGATACTTGGCTCTGTATTCTCTAAAAGGAGAGGTACTGGGAGGTAGGTATGGGATGGAACCAAGTTACGGTGCTCAGAGGTGGGTAGGGGGCGGAGGTATGAATTGACTCAGAAAGAGGAAGTTACTGCACTTATTTTTTGAGGTGCTATCCTGTGCTCTACAAGTCCCAGCTTTCAATGCACCTGAGGAAGCCCCCCTTTCCCCCTCTCTTTGTCTCATCATCCTGTTAGCATATTAGTGGACATGCTGAGGATAATTAGCAACATTCATACACTCACCAGTCTACTGTACTTCAGCAGACTGAACAGAAAAGCAATACACCTGCCTCTGGTGTTATACACTTAGATGAAGCTGACAATTCCTAATAAGTAAGCAAAAACTTCAATCCCCCATTTCTTCCCCCAGGGTTAATTTAACTCTTGACTTTCTCTTATATTGTCTCTGGGGTTGAGTGCAAATAGCATATTTACCTGTCCAGCAAATCCAGCATTGTCCTGCAGTAATCCATTGAAAGCCACAGCTTGCCAGATCTGCACCACCATCTTTGATGATGTCCTCATGAAGCTGGCTGTCTCTTCTGGCCCCTAGCAGTTGGTTTCCTGATGATGTGCCACTGCACATGCGTATTGTATTCTACATATCCCCAGGGGTGTATTTACCACTAGGTAAACAAGACCTTTGCCTTGGGAGGCATTTTTCAGGGGGGGGGGGACATCTAGAGGTACGCATGAAGTCCCACGCCTGCTATCCATCAACTGTCACTCCATCCTTAACTTTTGTCTGTCTGTCTGACACTGTACTCTTGCTCCTACCACCACTTGAGGCTCTGAGCCTGCCTGAGCTCAAACGAAGGGCACCCTGTGATTGGCTGAACGGGGTCACGTGTGGCGGCAGGGCTGGCCTGTAGGTGATCGCAATCAGCACAGGCACTTGCTCCCTTCTTGGTGTCTGAGCAGGTGAGTGTTGCCAGCCCAGGGGAGTGGACATGGTCCACGGAGGGGGGCGGTCGGCGGTGTGGTAGAGCAGCTGCCTGCCAATGTGGGCACCATTGCGTGTTCCAGAAGACTCCAGGGAAAAAAAATGGGTTTTACAAAGGGGGAAAGGAGTAAAATTAAATAGACAAGTAATAGGTAATGAAGGTACATTTTAAGAAAAATTAAAATTTTAAAAAGTATTTTATCCAATGTTAGAATATAAGGCAGTTGCAGGACGTTTATTTTATAAAAATGAATTTGTAGTTGCCTCCTGAACACTGAATTGGTCTTTGTATATTGTTCAGCACTCTATAGTGAAATGCCATACAGCCTAAGGCAGGCCATAGACGGGCCGTTTATCGGCCGAATTGTTGGCCGATAAACGAAAAATCAGTCAGCCTGTTACTGATGCTGCCACCAATGCCACCAATTTTCCAGCATGACCAATAAAAATAAATGAGGAGATCCGCGAAAATGGCTGACGGGCTGGCCCCACTAACGGCGTGCGGACGAAAATTCGGAAGATAAACGACCCGTCTATGGCCTGCATAAGCATTGCACCTGCTGCACATAAAGGTTAAAGTGGCTCTAAAGGCTGAAAGTTTTTAGAATGCATGAAGGTTAAAAACTTTCAGTGTGGAGCTCCCCCCTCAGCCCAATATTTACAATACTTGACGCCAATCTCGATCCAGCGATGTACACAAAAGCAGCAGCTCTCCTGGGTCTCTCCCTCCTGATTGGCTTAGACACAGCAGCCACAGTCATTGGCTTCCGCTGCTGTCAATCACAGCCAGTGAGGAGGGAGCAGGGGGTGGGGTCAAGCCATGCTCTGTGTGTCTTATAGCAGTTCTGGGGGCACTCAGCAGGAGGAAGGAGCCAGAAGCACTGGCAGGGGAACCCAAGAAGAGGAGGATCGGGGCTGTTACATGCAAAACCACTGCACAGAACAGGTAAGTATGACATGTTTGTTATTTTAAAAAAAAATCTGAACCTTTAATATCACTTTAACAACGGACACCTGATATTACCAATATCAATAATACTATACAAATGATGCAAATATTTTTTTCAGCAGAATTGTGTCTGTAAATGCCTGGGCCATCTGTAGATTTTAGTGTCTTCCTATCAAAAAAAACTAAAGCCATGGTGGGATCTCCCTCTTATGACATCACTGCGGTAGGAGGGAAGTCATTTTTTTTTTCTAGGATCTACCCTGTGTGTGATGTGTTTAGCTCATTCCTCTATCCTATACTCCTCTACTTTATAAAACAGATATAGTGTTACTATTGTATTTTGCCAACTCAAAGTCAGGATTGAAAACAGACTATCCAGCACAGCGATCTTTTGTAATCTCACTTTGCTAAAGAGGGCTATTAGTACAGTTCATCCTTTGTAGCCCACATCTACACTCTGATTCTGTTACCGCTCTTATGATGTAAAGAAGATCAGTGTAGGAAGACTTTCCACTACTAGTATTAAACAGACTCATTGTCATATGCCAGCAGGAGGGTAACTTTCTAGGATAAAATACCTTCACTACAGTAAATTGTTATTATAATAATATACTTAGTGCAAGACTTGCCAGGGTCCTGGAATAACACTGTTGTCAATGTTCTTATAGGAAGGTACCCATTTATTTAGTGTACATATAAAACATATGCAGAGTGTGTTATTTACACGTTTGTCATGTGGGAACATGGCAGATCTCATGTGGAGTGTGACAGATTACTGAAGTCTGCATTGATGTGGAGAGAACTTATTGTCCTCCCTGCATTCTCCGAAGGATAATGAATATCAACAGCCTGACTCCTGGCTTTGAGTCCAGAGTAAACACCCACGCAGCAATGCTGATGAGTTCCCAGTGAAATTGCACAGGGGATTCCAGATGCCATCTCTAACAATGTGCATCAGTTTCACACTTTCCTTAGAAGACATGGACTAGGAGCACTCCGGAGATCAAAGTTACAGCCAAAGTGCCTATTGATTACTCAGTTGTAATGATGTCATGTGTCTTATAGAGATTGGATCAGCTACTCGTTTATAAGAATGTGGTTTCAGACTGTGGTAAATAAGAAATAAAGTAAAATATATAGCTAAACAAGCAAGCTCTGTAGTTTAATAATGATAGCTACACCTACAAATTCAGTACCATTGCATACAATAATTCTGTCAGGGTCGATAATGTAGAAAGCTGAGTAAGCCAGCCCAGACTTCCTTCTGCCTGGGAACAGACGTGAGCCCTTTCTGAACAAATCCCAGGCCAGCTTTGCCTGCCCAATGGTTTCTTCTTATTCTGCACTGCATGAGCAGCTAAAGTGGGAGTGGTCTAATGGTGGTCATACACAGGTAGATCAGTTGACTTGAGCCACTTGCCAGTAGGACCAGCCACAATGCTTTTTGCCTGCTTATTTGGTGGTGCAGGGAGTGTTTCCTTTCTTTTTTGGGGAGAAATGGGAATGATTGCTATGCACTTCCAAATACTTTCTTACCTATTGTATGGACTCCACACCCCAATGCAGTCTAGTCATTGCAAGAGAGCCCTTACATAGGCCAATTGCAACTAGAGATGTATGAAGTTTATTCCGGCATAGTCCAATCATGGCAAATGAAGCATAGATTAGACATATTTCTTGTCAATGTTGGCCTGTGTATAGTAGAAATAGTAGAGTAGAAGTACTAGCTACTCAAATGACCATAGCTATCCCTTCCAAATCTCAATCAGCACTGGATTAATTTTTCTTCCCTATCATGGAAGGTATACTGAGTGATCCAAACTAGCGTTTTGTTGTTTGTGGTCATGTTTAAACAGTAAATTCTGTCAAACTGCCACAGTAGGCCCCGTTCACATTATCATGTAATGGGAATGAGCATTGTTGCTACGTGATTTTGACATGATTTGCAAATCTGTCTGTCGCATAGGGCAGCCCATTCATTCAAATGGGCTGCCCTATGTGCATTTGTCACCTGAAAATCAGCCTTTGCTAATTTTCTGGCGTCATACTTCATGTGATTTGTAAAGGCACAGTGTGCCATGCAATCCTATCATGTTAGAATCAGGTTGCAATTTCGGGGCCATTGAAAAATAATGGCACCCAAACACATGCCACATGTTGTGCTGCGACTGCTAACCAATTTGGAATTGTGAGCAAAATCACCACAATTCTTCCCACGATTCGAAATCATGAAGTGTGAATTGAGCTAGGAAATTATGATGTATTTTCAGCAAGCACATATTTTAAGTTTTTATTGTAATCTTTGTCTTAAAGCTTTTATTTTGTAAATGATATGTCCACATGTTGGCTGCACCAGACAGGAATGATAAGGTAAAATCATTGTGCAGCACTACTGAGTAGGAACTTGGTAAATAAAATAAAATATTATTAGTGGACTTTTTTGGCATGTGGTAGCATAGCACAAGAACTGTTAAAATAAAAATTATATAAAAGTACAATGTTCAGTGAAGATTTTTTAAAGTGCTTGTAAACCCTTACATATACCCAGTGATGAAACTGGCCTCAGGTAATACATAGAGATGAAACAAGTCATTCTACATAAGTTGTACCCGTTTATCGACAGCCGTCTTTCCCCTACATCCATTCAATGTGAAGAATTTACTGAGGATCTCTCAGCTCTGAAAAGCAGGGGTGGGTAGCGGAAGTTACATCAGTGAGGGGAGCTCTGAGAGCTGATTGGAGGGAAGGGACACCCCCTTCACCCAGCACACAGGAACAGAGCTGAAGTTGTCAATCACAGGCTGTGACCTCCTACATAAATTGTACCTGTCTATCTGAAGTCTTCTCTTCTCTATATCCGTTCAAAGGGCTGAATTGTAAAGTTTGTCTGAGAGTTCAAAAAAAGGGGGTGGAAAGCTGAAGTTACACTCTGCAGAGCTCAGTTGGGAGAGCTCTGAGTGCTGATTGGAGGCAAGAGACACATCCCCCCTCCACACAGCTCATAGGAACAGAGCTAAGTCTGTCACTCTGCTAGAGCTCCCTCCCCTGTCACCATTTTTCTCTTGGTGTCAGGAAAACTCATCAGAAGTGACTCATAGCTATAACAGAGGAATGAAGCAGTAGACAGAAATGACACTTAGAATTCTGGATTGAGACAAGCACACACTATAGAGGGATATGCTTTCCTGAGGTTTACAATTCACCTTTTGTATAAAAGTGACTCCAAAAGCATTTCATCGTCCCAGGGGGAGAGAGAGTGAATTGCACATGCATGACTTTTGAACTAGAGAGAATGCTTGCTCCTGTGATCATCCAATGTATGCAACAAGATAGGACAGACAGGGGAATGATAACTATATAGAAGTCTTCTGGCCTGGCTTCAGGGGTGCCATAGATGGTCTACAGGTATGGCACATTAATCTATCATTGTGCAAGTTGCTCCATTTTTAAACCCACTGGGGACCCTTATCTGCATAGTCAGTTTCATTCAAAAGATGAACTTTGCCTTTAAATGTATATTAGGCATAGCCTTAAAATTACATTATAAGGTAATCACCACTCAACATTACTTTACTTTATCATAGTTACATTGTTGTTATGTTGTTTGGCCTTCATTAACTAATACTATCTAACAAGAAAAAAGGAGTAGGATAGAGCTGAACATTATTTGTGTTAATGAAGTGGTGTGCGCTGAATGAAGTTAAAGAGGAACTTTTCTGCCTCTTACCCTCCATTCTTTATGCACTCTTACCTGTTATCCAGAGTTGCCCATAATTCACATACTCACCTGCTCCCTAGTTCCAGGATTGACCTGTTATAATCAGTCACACCACTGCCATCTTTGTTCCTGATGTCATTGGGTCCTAGAGGAGACTAGGTGAAAATGGCGGCCAGGAAGTGGGACAAAAAAGTAAAATTGGAAGAAAGAAAAAAAAATGCCATATTAGTTTGTGGAGGGGGGAAAAGAACAATGATGTCCAGCACATCCAGGTGGTTATATACACTTTATGTACTGGCAAGCCAAACTGTTGTACTTTAACAGAATAGGTAATCGGCTGAATAATCCGACAGAGAGTAACTGTAATTTGCAGTTTGCTAAACAGGTTCAAAATTAGAAGCAACAATGCAAAACAGGTTCAGGATGGCAAAAAACATGAATATATTGCAGAATAATGAAAGCTTCTCAAACATGGACTCTTTAAAGCAATGTTTCAATCTGGGTAACATGGCTGTGTAGCATATTACTACAAGGCTCCAGCAACACAGAGTTGCAGTATTGCTGTTGGGGAGGTGTGGCTTTTGTGAGCTGCTGAGGGATGAGAGCTGAGTAATTTATAATCAGAAGCTTGAAACGCGTTGGAACCAAGTCACCGGCAACATACAAGCATCTAATCTGAAATAATGCAGAACTGTTTACGGTTTTATTGTGATGTTCTTTGTACTGCAGAAGCACCTATGCAGTCACAAATGATCAATGTTTAATATTTGTATTGTTATAATAAAATTGTTATTTTTTTATGGAACTTGTCATTTTTCCTCAGTACGAAGCCTTAAAAGTTCCGCATTGCTAGGGATGATTTATTCCTGTTGGTGTTGTTCATGCTGTCTTGAGATGTTGCATTGTACACTTTCTTTCCATGACCTGGCAGGAAAATCTTTTACACTGTAGCTTAAATTTTTTTTAAATTAACTTTATTGTTGTCACAAGGAAAGAACAAAATCCCTTGTGATAGCATGGGCAGTGACAGGTACTCTTTAATCTTTACTAGATCCCAGATCAGATCTCTCCTCTGCTATTAAAAGCTTTGGATCAAACCAAAATTAATATGATCTGATGTTTTTTTTGAACCAGTTTGTTTACAACCTACAAAACCTGCAAGTGGCAAAATACTCATCACTTCCGGTTTCTTAGACCATAGAGATGATCAGGGCCGCAGGCTGCAGTCCTGAGGTCCCTAGTGGAGTGGGAGAGCCTGGAAACATGGCAGAAGGCAATGGGAGGGAGGGGGAATCCCTTTGCACTACTTGTAAATGCAATCCAGTGGCTATTTAGCTGCTAGGATTGCTTTTGCAAAAAAGTGCTCCACTGGCTCTAAAAAAAATGCAGCTGCAGTTATCATCCTAGTATATACCACTGTTACTCCAGCATTGTGCGGATATGTCGCCAGGCATCAAGTGGTTAAGGATTACCAAAAATAAAAGGGTTTACTTTCTTTACACCTGTTTGGGCTAACAATATGTAAAAAACATGTATATAAATTGGCAAAGATGGTGTGTGTGCCCTCTGGAAACAACAGGTTATTCTAATTATAGAGCAATTGTATTGTAATATTTCTCTAAAATAATTTCAACAGTTGCAGGAAGAGTTTTCTATACCCAAACAAAGCTTTTATTTGTATCTTTTTGCATCATGCAGTGGGCTCCTAAAAGATATATTATATATTATAAGATCCCAGTAATAGAGGATGCAGTGTTGTCTGGTAATACAAAGGGCATTATTTCCTATTTTCTGTTTATATATATATATATACATATATGTATGTATATCTAATAATCTAAATATCTGATGAAATATCCCCTGAAATGCAGAAAAAGCAACGTGGAAGAAGATGAATGGTAAAAGATATTAAGAATGATTCCTTCTGTCTCAATATCGACCACAACATCTGCAATCAGGACAGTGAATGGGAGGAGAATGAGGCACATCCATCCCCTGACCTCCTCTGCAATACTGTGAGCCAGAAGTGCTTAGTTCTGACCACTTTCAAAGATGTAAAAATCTCAGCTAGAAGGTTGGGTGTACAGCTGATCGAGCACACCCCTGTGCTTGATCTGCTGAAGCAGGGGGCAGGGGAAGACATTTGGGGTCTAATATTCCTCTGATGTCTCCATAAAGTGTACCTGTCTCCTGCCCATGCTATCACATAGAGGCTTGTTAGCCCCTTTGTTATAGCAATAAAGTTAAAGAAAAAAAAAAGAAAATTATAATAAAATTAAAAATAACTCCATCACCAGTGATTGCACTACACATGTTCTATATCATTGCAAATGTCAGAGGGAGAGTCATAATTTAAGGGTCATCATTTACAGTTTACTCTAAACTCATGAGCTGTAAAAGCATTTAAGGCATCACCTATTGATAATTTTGGGTACCATCATTTTTCACCTTTTAACTGGCACACACAGCTTTGAGGCTTGACACATTTGGTATCTATTTACTCTCCACTACCTACAATAAAATTCATTTGATGCTTTTTTTTCTTGAAAATATAGATTTGATAAACAGTTTTGCAAATATTGTGTGACATGAACGATTGCAACTGCCATCTTTTTTCAAGGCCTCTGCTTTCAGAAAATCTGTTTTAACAGATTTTAACATCTACAGATTTGGTTAAATAACTTTTAAAAGATTTGGGCGGAATGGCCCTATCTACCTAGTTTGTTACCAAATAGGTGAGAAAATGAAAGATGTTACAAAGTCAGGATTGTTAATAATATTTGCATAGGAATTATTACTCTTTTTGGACCAAAGGGATTGGTTGCATTAGAATGTGTAATGTTTTAAGATGTAAACATTGTGTTTAGTGTGGTATTTTTTTCTTTTTGTATGTGGTGTTTTGTAGTAATGTTTTTTCATGGTATGTATATATTTCAGCAACAAATAAAATATGGATTTAAAAAATTTGTGTCGAGAGACAATTATGATGGAAAGGGAAGATGTATGGGTAGAATTAACCACTATTCTAGAAGGCTTTGAGCTGCAAGGTATGAATGGTTTTCCAAACACTCTGTACTCTCTAGTTTATCATATCTATATATCTATAAGGCTTTGAGCTGCAAGGCATGAGTGGTTTTCCAAACACTTTGCACTCTCTAGTTTATCATCTCTATATATCTATAAGTGACATACCTGTGCATATATTTAGTGTATCTAAACCCAATAATAGAAATGTGTTGTATATTGCAGTTTGCCACTCTTTAGATATGGTGGCTGGTGATCCTTCCAGTAACCCATTTCCTGTCTTAGTTTGACGACACTCCCTCACTGTGCTGTATCTATGGAGGAGCCATGTTGTCATCCTACAACTGAAAGTGTAAAAGAACTATAGAACACATTTCTTCTCTTTATCTCCATAACATGGAATATACATGTTTTGAATTTCACAGAGGAGAAAAGGACAAGGCTGATAATTCTTGCTATTTTAGTGCAGCACAGACAGAGTTCCAGAAGTTCTCTGGATTTCAGGTTTTACTTTAATTTATAAAACAGATATAACAGTGGTCTACAAACTACTGCCTGGGTACCATATGTGGCCCTTGACTTGAGTTTATCTGGCCCTTGGGACACTCTTCCAACAACTGACACCATCAATGTGGCACTATTTTTCCCACTGACACCAACAATGGGGCACTATTCCTTCCATTCAAACCAATGATGGGACATTGTTTATGACCACTGATGCTGGGGTATTTTCTGCTCCCACTGGTCACAGTCTGTCCCCCCTAAAGTCTGAAGGACAATAAACGGCCCCATGCTTAGAAAATTTGGAGAACCCGGTAAAATAACAAAACATTTCATTACTAAAGTTAGCAGACTAAAAGGGAACAAATAAGAGAAGTAAATTGTTAAGAGTTATAAACTTTAAGCTGTGAGCCACATACAGTCAGGTCCATAAATATTGGGACATCAACACAATTCTAACATTTTTGGCTCTATACACCACCACAATGGATTTGAAATGAAACGAACAACATGTGCTTTAACTGCAGACTGTCAGCTTTAATTTGAGGGTATTTGCATCCAAATCAGGTGAACGGTGTAGGAATTACAACAGTTTGCATATGTGCCCCCCACTTTTTAAGGGACCAAAAGTAATGGGACAATTGGCTTCTCAGCTGTTCCATGGCCAGGTGTGTGTTATTCCCTCATTATCCCATTTACAATGAGCAGATACAAGGTCCAGAGTTCATTTCAAGTGTGCTATTTGCATTTGAAATCTGTTGTTGTCAACTCTCAAGATGAGATCCAAAGAGCTGTCACTATCAGTGAAGCAAGCCATCATTAGGCTGAAAAAACAAAACAAACCCATCAGAGAGATAGCAAAAACATTAGGCGTGGCCAAAACAACTGTTTGGAACATTCATAAAAAGAAGGAACGCACCGGTGAGCTCAGCAACACCAAAAGACCCGGAAGACCACGGAAAACAACTGTGGTGGATGACTGAGGAATTCTTTCCCTGGTGAAGAAAACACCCTTCACAACAGTTGGCCAGATCAACAACACTCTCCAGGAGGTAGGTGTATGTGTGTCAAAGTCAACAATCAAGAGAAGACTTCACCAGAGTGAATACAGAGGGTTCACCACAAGATGTAAACCATTGGTGAGTCTCAAAAACAGGAAGGCCAGATTAGAGTTTGCCAAACGACATCTAAAAAAGCCTTCACAGTTCTGGAACAACACCCTATGAACAGATGAGACCAAGATCAACTTGTACCAGAGTGATGGGAAGAGAAGAGTATGGAGAAGGAAAGGAACTGCTCATGATCCTAAGCATACCACCTCATCAGTAAAGCATGGTTGTGGTAGTGTCATGGCGTGGGCATGTATGGCTGCCAATGGAACTGGTTCTCTTGTATTTATTGATGATGTGACTGCTGACAAAAGCAGCAGGATGAATTCTGAAGTGTTTCGGACAATATTATCTGCTCATATTCAGCCAAATGCCTCAGAACTCATTGGACGCCGCTTCACAGTGCAGATGGACAATGACCCAAAGCATACTGCAAAAGCAACCAAAGAGTTTTTTAAGGGAAAGAAGTGGAATGTTATGCAATGGCCAAGTCAATCACCTGACCTGAATCCGATTGAGCATGCATTTCACTTGCTGAAGACAAAACCTAAGGGAAAATGCCCCAAGAACAAGCAGGAACTGAAGACAGTTGCAGTAGAGGCCTGGCAGAGCATCACCAGGGATGAAACCCAGCATCTGGTGATCTCTATGCGTTCCAGACTTCAGGCTGTAATTGACTGCAAAGGATTTGCAACCAAGTATTAAAAAGTGAAAGTTTGATTTATGATTAAAACAGAGAGCAAAAAAGTGAGCGCTTTTCGATAGACAAGCAGCTGAAACACACAGGATAACCAAAAAAATCCTCACATGAAAATAAAATATAAAGTGCAGCGCTAAAAATATAAATGTGACACAAAATTATATATTCATAAAAAAGTCCCAATAAAGGTGACCTAGGGTAACAGTGCACACTGACCAGAAGTGCACATAAATAGTGCAATGTAGCAAAGATGGAGTTCAGAAAGTAGTCATCAGCATGGAGCCTATGCACGCCTTGACGTCACGCCGTCGGAGCATTGTGGAGCTCCGGCGGCCACTACATCTGACAGGACGGTTAGTCCTGTCCGTTTTACATATGCTAGCTGTTTATGTGTGCTAGCTTTTTTGCCATTTTACTGGATGCATCCTGCTTTATCCCAATAAACTAGTTTTAACTATACTTCACTATGGGCATTTTTTCTTGATCCCTTGTGGGGAGCATTTTTTCTTAGATATCGTTGATGTGCAGTGGAGGAGTGGTGCTTTTCTTTGGTGGAGCCGTGATTCCTTTTCTGCCATCCAGTGGATTTATTCTGCCCAGCTCTGTTTTCATCGTGCGGACCTTCATTGATCAAGGGAATACATCTAGCCTCTCCATGCTGATGACTACTTTCTGAACTCCATCTTTGCTACATTGCACTATTTATGTGCACTTCTGGTGAGTGTGCACTGTTACCCTAGGTCACCTTTATTGGGACTTTTTTATGAATATATAATTTTGTGTCACATTTATATTTTTAGCGCTGCACTTTATATTTTATTTTGATTTATGATTATTCTGTCCCATTACTTTTGGTCCCTTAACAAGTGGGAGGCACATATGCAAACTGTTGTAATTCCTACACCGTTCACCTGATTTGGATGTAAATACCCTCAAATTAAAGCTGACAGTCTGCAGTTAAAGCACATGTTGTTCGTTTCATTTCAAATCCATTGTGGTGGTGTATAGAGCCAAAAATATTAGAATTGTGTCAATGTCCCAATATTTATGGACCTGACTGTAGATAGACTTTAAAGGCATTTTATTTATTTTTTTATTTTTTTGCCACAGCAAACCTCTATTATCTGTTCTGCCAACTCCCTTCACTCACACTACTGTATTTCAGATTGCATAGACAAAGTGCCCTAACCCAAAGAATTCTGTGACCAAGGGTTCCTGAACAAAACTGAGACTTATTGGGGTGGATTTACGAAAGACAAATAGGCTGTTTACAGGATTTTCACTTGCACATTTTTGCTTGCGTGTGATTGGAAGTCAGCAGAGTTTCACTTCATTCACTAAGCCAAGGTAAAATCCCCTTGCAAAGTGTATATTCCCTTTCAAAGTGGACAGTCTGTTTGCCTATAGTAAATCAACTTCTCCGCATACAACGCACTTTCCATTTATCAGGTCACAAGACTGCCTAGCATTATGCCCAGTATTCATCTCTCAACAAAAAGGCACTCAATCATATTTAATCAATATTGTATGGTACTGCAATGCTGCTGTGACTGGAAATGAAAATGGCCACATTATGAGTTTATTACACAGTACCACTGTGGTCTTAACTAGTTAACTAATTGATACCCACCAATACTCAAACAATAGGATCAATTTATAGTATAATTTGGCAAAATATTTTTAAATGAATATAAGTTAACTTCCATAAACACATAATAACTTTTCATGCAACGTGTACTGAATGCAGAAAGTAATGAGAGTTTGTAACATATAAACCACTTAGGTTAGGAAATTACATGTAACCAGGGAAGCAGGTGAAGTCAGCCAAAATATATTAGGGAGGTCTGTATATATGTACTTAAATACATTTAGCATCTCTAGTGGTAATGTATCACATATATCTAGTTGCCAACTGTTCATTAATTTCAGGAAAAGTCCCAGGTTTTTAAATTTGAACTGAAAACATTTGTCTCTGGATACTGAATGTACCAGAAAAGGGTTGTTTTCCTACATATTAGATGCAGTCCTAGTATCAATTTAGAATTCAGCTCCAAGAGCTTGACCTTTCAGAATGGCCTTATAGGGAATTTGGAGATGCAGCTACTACAGGGGGAATTAATAGAGATAGTAGAAATTGGTGGGTATAAGCCTCTACCAGTATCCATTCAAAATCAAACTGTTAATTTTTGTTGCAGTTTGTTTGTAGTTTATTTATTGGTAAAGGCCACTTGTGAGATGCAAAAAGTACAAAGTTTCAATTCAATAAAGATAACATAATTGGGTAAACATTGATCCAATTTCCCCCAAGATGGTGTTGTGTGAGACAATCCCAAGTACTGAAGCTTAGCAAGAAATTGTCTGAAACAATAATGTTAAGATGTTGCCGTTTATACACGTGAGATAATTTCTGTGGATACTGATTACAATAAATTACATTTGGAGCATAACTAGGACCCAGAGAGTGGCATACAATAGAATCTCTTGTTTGCGGTTATTGTTTTATGCTGCAAGATAATGTAGTTGGAAAAGACAGAGTCCAAAAAAAGACACAAGATCTGAAAAACAATGATTTATATGTAAATTAACATTGTTACAACTGAGTTTCAACTAAAGCTGGTGATACAGTTTTTTTTATAGTTATGCGGCCTCTCGGTGGGTAGGCTTTAATGCTAAGTGGCTGTATATATGTGTTCCTATGTAAACTCTTTACTGTGCTGGGAGCAAGCTCCCTGTGTGCTCTCAGCACAGTTACTGGAGGTACCAGAAAGCTCTCAATACATACTTGCAAGTGGTAAGAGGGGGTTAATACGATCCTGTCTAAATTGGCCCTAGTATGTGTATGTATGAATGTAAGTTAGGGACCTTAGATTGTACACCCCTTGAGGGTTAGGGACTGATGTGAATGTATAATATATATGTAAAGCGCTGCATAAATTGACTGCGCTATATAAGTACCTGAAATAAATAAATACATAAATAATAAAAGGCTAATTTCACCTTTTAGAACATGTTACATGTCCCACCTGTACTTAGGGTGGAGCATGTAACATATTCCAGTTCCAATAATGCTCCCTCAATGTAACAATGGGCAGGGGATCTTCTCCCCGCACCCACTATAACTTTTTGAAAAGAGCTCAGCTGTGCGGGGCTCCGCTCACACAGCCACATCATTAATTTGCAGTTTCTTCTGAATGAACGAACTAAAAATACTGTCAGCCACTGAGACTGATGGCTTGTAGTTCTGCATGAACTGCAAGGGTGCTGATAAGTGCCTTCACAGTTCATCCACAAGCCCTGCAGCTTTCAAACAGACAACCCACTGATCATGGGTGCAATGCTTCCAAGGCTCATGCAGGAAGGAATAATAAATGAACTTGTTTCCTGCAAAAATATGTGTTTTATTATTTGTTCAGGGAAGGTGAACTTATCCTGTAAAGTGTATCTTAATCTGCGCACAAATTATTTACAGTTTACCTGTTCTTAGATATGGAAGCTGCACTCGTTTCCTTTTCTTCAGGCTATTTCCCTTTACTTTCACCTGGAGATTCGAGCCAGGAAGACACTTTCTCTCTTAGGGTGAAACTGCTCACTTACCTGTACTGTATGTATGGAAAAGCAATGCCATCACCCTAGGCCACTCGCTTCTGATTGCAACCACAGAACACTACCCTCTTCTCATCTCTATAACATGGTGGGAAGTTGGGCAGGACTGATGCCATTATTTAAGATGACTGCAGAATGCACAGACACAGAATAGCACTGGTTCTCTATCTGCTTCAGAAGTGCATGATGGAAGATCTCTCTTTTGCTTCATATGTAGTATTAATGAAGAGCACCCATATTTTTTCAAGGAACATCATTTTTCAAGGAACATCATATTCTATGAGGCAATTTTTGCGGCCTCATTAACCAAACAGTTACTATGACATGTGGACATGTGTGTTAGGTGAACAGGGTCTTAATATTTAGACCAGGATGTTTTCAGCTTTATCAGAAGTCATTCTCAACCTGGGCAGATTAACGTGGTTGTAAACCCTTGCATAAACTCAGTGTAGTGACTGGCCTCAGTTGATGCACAGAGATTAAACCAATCCTTCTGCCTAAGTTGTACCTATTTATCTGCAGTATTATCTTCTCTACATCTGTTTAAAGTCTAGAATTTTTAAAGCTTGTCTAAGCTTCCAGAAAACAGGGGGCAGAGAGCTTAAATTGCACATTGTAGAACTTAGTGAAGAGAATGGGGGAAGATAACTCCCCCCCCCCCACCCCCCCCCCCACACACACACTTCACACAGCACAGAGGAACAGAGCTGAGGCTATCAATCTGATGGGAGGTCCCTCCCCGTCACCATTTTTCTCTTGGTGTCAGGAAAACTCAGAAGAGACTCATGCAGATAGCAGAGTAATGGGGTAGCATACAGAAATAACACTTAGCACTTTGGAAAAGCACACACTACAGAGGGATAAGCATTGTTCATATTTCATGTCTGAAGTTTACAACCACTTTAAGGCAGAGCTTGAGTGGGACAGAATTTTTAATATTGTTATTGTTGGCAATGTCCTCAGTGTCCCTTCGAACACTTGCATTTTTCTATGCCCAGTAATGTATCTACTTTGCAGAAAATCTGAAATTTTGAAAGTAAATTTGCCATGAAACAAATACTGTATGTGTGCTGCCATTGCTGACCTCCATGTGAAAATGCCAGTTGGCTGGCTATGTCAGGTTTCAGTTCTTGTGAGTCTCAAACACAGATGCAGAAATTCACTTCACAATTCCTTCCCATTTCTGAAAGACTTGAAACCATGAAAACCAGACAACCAGTATTTTCAGATGTCAGCAATGCCATCCTACATATTTCTCTTACGACAAATTGCATTTTTTTTCATCACCAGAAGACCTCTTCTTTAAAATAATGAAGGCAGATTGTCCTTGAAGTTTGTGATTTGCAACAGATTAAATCGGTTTACATTTCAAAATAGTTTACATCTATGTGCCATTAGCAGGATATGCATGTTTGAGCTTCAGTAGGGAAATCATTTGTTTCATAGTCACTTGGTAATTCATCTAAGAAAGCAGCTTCGACTTGTCTTGCTATTACAATAATAAGACTATAGAAAAATAGCATAATAGCTTAGTTCATATTATCAGTAGAGCACAGAAAAGTATGTGAATGTTTATTTTTCTTTTGATGCAGTTTTTATGCACAGATTAGTAAGTGAACACTGCTTTATAAACAAGCTTTAAAGCAGTTTTGAAGTGCCTCAACATCTCGCCAAGACTCATAGACAGGGACATGCCAATGCACCAGAAATTAGCTTCCAATTTGTCCTTTAAAAAAAAAAAAAAAAAAGTAAAACAATAATACTTTCAATATATAATTGTAGCAAAAACAATAAGCTTCCAGAGCACAAAGCTGTGTAATGCAATTATCACAATAATTAGTTGTTGAGGTACGATTCATAAATTGTGCATGAGAGAGGAAAGTTTGGCATCCCTAGCATTTTTGTCAAAACCCCTCCCCCCCAAAAAAAACAACTTTTCTGTTGATGCTGCTACTCACATACTTTATTCACAGTACCATCAATGGCAGACAGGGATGCACAACTCATTCACATTAGGAGGTGGGAGAACTTGTAATTCATTTATTTTCCACCAGGACTGGAAAAGTTTTCTGATGGAAAGGGGGTGTACTTTCACAGTTACAGACACAAATAATGATTTGTCTTTGAGTGTCTGTGTTACTCTTAGCACCAAGTCATTTTCCCTGGGTCATTTTGCCAGGTTATGTAAAAGATGATACCTGGTTGCTGCTATGGTCAAGACTGGTGCTTTTCATTTTTCTGAATCTGTTTGCAGTGAATATTTTTCAGTGATATTCATTTTTTCATTATTTAAAAAAACGTTAAAGTGGTTGTAAACCCTTACATATACTTAGTGAAGTCTGGCCTCAGGTGATACATAAAGATGAAACAAATCCTCCTACATCAGTTGTACCTGTCTATCTGCCGTATTCTCTTCTCTATTTTCTTCCAAAGCTCAGATATTATAAAGCTTGTCTGAGAGTTCAGAAAAAAGGGGGGCGGAGCGCTGAAATTACACACAGGAGAGCTCTGAGAGATGATTGGATGAAAGGGACACTCCCCCTCCACACAGCACACAGGAACACAGCTGAGGTTGTCAATCTCCTGGAAGTTGCTCCCCGTCACCATTTTTCTCATGGTGTCAGGAAAACTTGTCAGAAGGGACTCATGCAGATAGGAGAGGAATGAGCAGACGTCAGAAACGACAGTTAGGCTTCATGTACACTGGCAGCTCCTAAACTTGAGTTTAGGAGCTTTTGGTGTTTTTTTGTCCATGTACACATAGGCTTTTAGTAGAGTTTAGGAGCTGCCACATTTAGGTGAGGTTTAGCCTCCCGCTTCTGAACGCGGAAGAATTCCTTTCAGTATAGGAACAATTTGACTGCCAACCACTGGAAAGTGCAAAACAAGGCAAAAATGTGTGCAAATGTGGTATCATGCTTACATGCGTTTTTGCCATATTTTGCATTTTCCTGCAGTCAGGGTAGGCTAGTACAGCCTTTTTCAACCAGGGTGCCCAGGGGTGCCTTGGCAAAATTTTTTAAAAAGTGCCCAAAAATTGTACACAAGCCATCCGGTGGAAGAAGCCTGCATTTTAGTTACACAAAGCCACAGGTTTTCATCGTGCACCACTACAACCTTACAGCCACTGGCGTCCTAACAATTAATTATGTCATTGGTTGATAAGGGGGATGTTGGGTGCCTGCACATTATCCTTGTTTGCCTCTCTCTGCCAGCACTGGGGTCACATTAGCTGAGTGAGAAAGAAGATAAACATTGGAATACTAGTCAGTACCAGTGTGTGCAAAGGTGTATTTGCTTTGGAAGAATAAATCACCTCTGTGGATCTTTGCGCATGTAAAACCTTTAGTTTCATTTTTTACATTTTAGAATGGGGTGCCTCAAGATTGCCTATAATATTAAAGGGTACCTTGACTGGAAAAAGGTTGAGAAACACTGGGTTAGTGTACATGTAGCCTTAGTGCTCCTAATTGAGACAACTGCACACTATAGATAGATATGCTTTGTTCATATTTCAGGTCTGAGGTTTACAATCACTTGAAGCTTCTGGTACATTATGCAAATTGTCCTTTTGCATCTGATTGATGGTAAATTCTTCTTTGTTTGTACACCAGCTTAGACTTGGCATACAGTTCTCAATTCACTCATGTTTCTATAAGCAATTGTAGATCAATATTATATTGCTATTTCCTCATGTTAGCAAACTGCATCTTAGAATTTCAAGCTTCTATTGAATTCTTCAATTATGGTATTTGATTTATCCTATAACAAGAATGTTTACAGAATACATATTGATATATTAGTATTCTCACTCTCAGACTGATCAGCCTAGAAGGAATTGCTGTACTTAGTTAAATCTTATCTTTTGAAGAAGAGCTAGGCAGGAAAAGGGAACCAACCAATCAGGATAAAATCCCTAACAGCCAATCCTTCGCTTTCAAGAAAAACCAATAATAGATTATCTTCTTTCCCAAACCTGGTTAATTGTTTTGCTTTTTTAATCTGCCCCAGCAATGAAAGAGTCCTTCATCAATTAATTCAGGCTACCTTTCTCTCTTCGGGAGGTGGCTCTTGAGAGCAAGTTCCCTTCATCAACACACAGCTCATCCTGACCTGCCATGTCAAACCTCTGCATAGATAGGAAAGCCTGCAATGTGAATTCATACATGACTCTAGCCAACAAATGGAGCAACTCAGCTGTAAATGCTTTTTTTGTACTCTGTAAAAGTAACCAGATGTTAGCAGATGACATACAATAGGAGACTGGTCAGAGCTATTCTGTAATTCATTGAAAAAAAAAGGAGGGGAACAGACCATCTGCATCTCTCGCTCTCTCCCTCTCTCTCGCTCACACACATACACAGTTACAAGTGGCTTCAGTGCATGCAGACTGAGACTGCTGCTGCTGCTGCATTGAACACAACAGCTATACTGGAATACGGAAAAGGTTTTTTTTTTTTAATTTCCAATGTAACTAGTGTGTCTATGGAAACTATGATGCTTCAGCAAGGAAAACCAGACGTGAGCTGTGTCCATGATGCCAGAATGGAACTGGAAAGAACAGACCATTGTTTCATCGAGGTCAAGCCCATACTGCAATGTTGGTCAATATTTATGTTTTAAAACTCTGCAAAATTATCTCCATTGGACAAAGAAAGGAGAAACCCAGCACAACCTGAAACCGAGGCTGATGGTGAAAAGAGATCTGAGGGTTGGACAAAGTTATTTGTAAAGGAAAGAAGACAGTTAAAGTATATACTCAGCAGAAGATCCAAATTATGTGACAGTATTTAGGAGGCTCATCAGTAGTGACTATAGTAATGTAAGGGTCAACTTTTTTGTCTCTTAGAAATAAAAAAGGATTGTCACCCAATCCGGTTGTGCATCACGGTATCTTTCATTTGAAAAGACAATTTTTTTGTTGTTGTTGGTAAACATTGGCCATGGCTGCTGCAATTGCCAGCTCCCTGATTAGACAGAAGAGACAAGCTCGGGAGAGGGAAAAATCCAATGCTTGTAAATGTGTTAACAGCCCCAGCAAAGGCAAAGGAAACTGTGAAAAAAATAAACTCAATGTCTTCTCTCGGGTCAAACTGTTCGGTTCTAAAAAGAGGAGACGACGACGACCAGGTTTGAGAGCTTCTTATGGTTTACCATGGTCTTTCCACATCCATCAGTCATGCCTCATCAAATATTGCATAGGATATATCTGTCAGTGATAGCGCTCTATTGTAATGTGTTTAAATCATTAACCTGTTTGATTTAACAGAGATCTACCATTAGAAAATGCTTGCACAATGTCGTAATAAGTTAATGCAGAGGAAGCAGTGTCTTGTTGCTGATTGGAGGGTTAGTGGGATATTCTAGAAAGGAATAGTTGATTCCAGTTGACATCTTTTTGCCATAATCATAAGAGCAATAGTAATGAGCTTAATGGAATTACCAGAATGGTAACACAAACACCACTTTATTAATCAAGGATAGATAACATAAACTGTTCTTTATAGCATTGGTACTATTGCTGTGTTATACTAAGTGCCCTGGCAGGCAATGAGGTATTTGTATGAATTAACAATGGAACCTTAAGGTATAATTGCTGTTTTAGTGAATCGAGTGCATCTAGGGTAAGCACAAATATGTGCCATTTACCATCTAATTTTGTGCAGTTCTGTTTTTTTTTTTTTTACATAGAAAGAGTAACAAAGCATAGGCAAATTTACAGTCATTTTTATTCCAAGAATCTGAGGGGGTAATTGTAATATTGTTAGAGTACTTGTGTTATCACGCTGGTAATTCGACATAGAGAATGTCTGGCTCAGACGGTTAATACCTGTTATAATTTCTTTGAGAGTGTTCGCCAGGCAATCCCTTTTGCAGTAAACATATTATTTCAGATGCACAATTTTCCTCTTAGTAGCTGCTTGTTACGTGGAGATGGGATTTCCCTCTTGCTACTGTGAAAGCTTATTTTATTTATCAGTGATGTTATACATGTTCTGTTTTCTGGTCAGACAAATAAGTTGACATGTTTAGGCTTATTTAATAAGGCAAAGAGAAATGTGCAAAGAACAGTATCCTATAGCAATCAACCAGATTCAATCTAATATTAATATGACTATAGTAACCCAAAATCCGATGGTTGTGCAGGATATCTGTACTGCGCACATAGCCACTACCCTTTGCGTTGCCTTGTTATGAAGCTTTTGAGTATAACTTAAGATACTTACCAGTAGGTATTTGCAGATTTAAAAAACACTTTACAACATATAATACTATTATAATGTAACTACACACTTGTATAATAATAAAAGGAAATATGCTTTAGTGGATTGTTCTATACATGTTGAATGAAAGTAACAAAATCCAGTATTTTAAGGCAAGGCAAGATAACTGCCAATTGTATCATAATACTGTCTTTCTATCTTGGTCTTTTATGTTTGTATATACTTTTTTAGTATTCATTATATAAGGGAAGACATTAAGGTCTATTGCTTGAGGGAAGTGTGGACAAATTAGAATTCTGTGTCTATACAAATATTCCTAGACCTCTACATAAAAAACTATACCACAGTTCCTTTATGGCCATGTACAAAATATGAACATTTTTCACTTGGTAAAATAGACACTTTATATACTATAACATAAAAACAAATGTTCGTAATTCAGTCTTTCAGAAAGAAGAAAGTTTCAGAATTATGAATTTTTAGTTACTAATGTCATATCTTATGTTGTGCCATAATGAGTCCAGAATGAACGACTGGTAGGTTTAGCAGACCTGATTTAGAAATGTGTTCATTCAAAATATAGCAAGACTACAAGCTGCTGTATTGTGTTTAGGAGACGTATCTAATGTGTGTTCATTTTCTGCTTCCTTACAGAACCTCAACTCAAAGGTATAGTCACTAAACTGTACAGCAGGCAAGGCTTCCACTTGCAGCTTCAGGCAGATGGCACAATTGATGGAACAAAGGAGGAGGAAAGCAGTTACAGTAAGTAGTCCTTGACCTTTTTTTCAGTCTCGCCATCACTATTGTTCATTTGCCCTGGTGGGTAGTGAGACAGCTCTCTGAAATGCAGGGATGTTCTCCAGAGTCAACACTGGCATCTCAACTGCAATTTTAAAAGCAACAAGTATGTGTTGGAAATGTATTGCTAATACTACAAAGACTAGCTGAGTGGGGGGGGGGTTGTTGTGAGCTTGGAGAATCAAATGTTATCTCCATGGAGATCCAGAGATGTCCTCTAGATTGTATCACATTAAATCAAAGAACATATATTCACCCACACATCCTGCCAATAATAGACCAGTCTTGACTTTAGTTCTACCCGATAACCATTTAACCCCTTCCTACACAACAAAAATCCTTGTACACCACTGAGCATTCCGTTGGGTGCATATGAATTAATTAAAAGCTGATAGCAATCAGTTGGAATTTGTTTTTCACTCATCAGAATTTAGTATTCTGAATACATATTGTCTGCTAAAGAGCTATGCTTTAACATTCCTGCAAAGTGCCAAACTATACCCAGGAAAAGCATATTTCACAGTTACAAACTTAACGCTTTTATCTTCAGTCTTCTGGAAAGTTCCATTATCCAACATGTGGGTGATAGGAATTATTTTTAAATACTTAGAAACCGATAAGAAAAACAGATGGCCCCAAATCTAGTGATGTGGAAATCATTTGAAATTTCATCCTGTCATGGTATTGAGCCTCTACTGTTCTGACAAAACTAAAGGTATTAACCATTAAAAATTAAAAATTGAGATGCATACAGGGAACCTATCCCACCTGCCCAGTATTTCAATTTGTAATCCAAACATTGCTAAGCTGCACCAGTCCATCATACCCTATATATAAAATATCTGAGAACCCATATTTGTGATGCCATATAGGAATTCCCAAACACACCCACCACTGTCTCTTTGCTGTGTTTCACAAGCAGAAAGTCTGAGAACAATCAATACAAAGAAGTTTATCACAACCACTATCAAAACGTTGGTATGTGATTGCTGATACAATAAGCAGAGAGAGGAAATTACACAGCCTGCGCTGCAGGAAACAGACTTTCAGTGGCCCTGTAAACTGTTTTTTATATTCTTGATTAGGTGGATTATAGAGAACTCAGATTAAAGAAGATTTAAAAACTTTCTCATTTTAACACAGTTGTAGTGTTTACTGGATAGGCATTAGTATTAATAAAAGTTTTCACTTGTTGTCTGATATCGACCTTTAAAAAGAGGTATGGAAGGACAGCCATCAGCAATGAACATAGTATTTATCTGATGCCAACTGTGCCTGCTAGTCAATGTTTAAATGTTTTTATAGGAAAGGGGTATATAAGTGAAATGTTTTGTTTGTGCAGAAAGGAGATGGGTATCGTATTCAGCTTCATGGCGGAGGCAGCACAGTGGATAAATGGTTACCACTTCCACCTGGCAGTACTAGGGTTGTCAGTTTGAATCCTAACCTGCCTGGAGTTTGCATGTTCTCCCTGTGTCTGTATGGGTTTCCTCCAGGTACTCCGGTTTCCTCCCACCCTCCAAAGACATGCTGGTAGATCCTGTCTAAATTGGCCCTAGTATGTGTATGTATGAATGTAAGATAGGGACCTTAGACTGTACACCCCTTGAGGGTTAGGGATGGATGTGAATGTACAATATATATATGTAAAGTGCTGCATAAATTGATGGTACTATATAAGCACCTGTAATAAATAAATAACTGGTGGGTCTTGCGCATTAGATCTCTATCTCCAACTGCTGCCAGGCTGTGTTATTGTGAATTAGGCAGAACGAGCTGTGGCAAGTACTTACATGTCCAGAATTGATTAGATGGTGAGGGGGATCATATGGGATGCAACCAATTTAATTTATAAATTCTGGTATCCTTTTAGGAGTCCACACAAACATGAATTTGAAAAAAATATTGGCAACATTGATTATTGCCCTGGCTTTTAATATCAATTTTTTTTAGAAAAGTGGAGCTATGGGTTATCAAAAACACATGCACAGCCAGGCATTTTTAATAAGGTAGTGCAAAGAGCAATGAGAATATGAAAAGTGCACCGTGCAAATGAAATTACTCCTAACTGAACTGACAGCAATAAACTGAAGTTTTATTTCTGCACTTTGCATGTCCTCATTGTTTATTTAACACAGGTACTTATATAGTGCCATCAATTTACACAGCGCAACATACAGTATAGTGTTTATTCACATCAGTCCATAACCCTCAAGGGGCATACAATCTAAAGTCCCTAACTTACATTCATACATACACATACTAGGGCCAATTTAGACAGGAGACAATAAACATACCAGCATGTCTTTGGGGTATGAGAGGAAATCCACGCAGACAGAAGGAGATCATACAAATTCCAGGCAGGTAGTGGCTTCAAACCAATGACTCTGGTGCTGCTAGGCAAAAGTGCTAACCACTTAGCCACTGTGCTACCCCATTCTTACATCACTTTATTCATTAGCAATTTTTGTATTGGACTTTGCATTGCACTGCATCAAATAAGCCTGCTACTGAACACACATCTGACTTTACCATTGATATTAATGAGAGACTTTAAACTAGCCAATTAAATTGTATTATCAAAAAAAATCTAATGGTAGGATTCACATAACTAGACATTAAAGACAGATTCTGTGTATGTTGAAGTTGGGAGGAGACAGGACAGTAGCATCTTCTTAGAATGATAGAAACCGAGTATAATTGAATTAATAACACCAGACTGTCTAGTGTTCATTTTGTTCCCCATATTTACCTGGAAACAATGGAATTTAACTGCTTGTTATCCCATATCAACCAATAAGAAATGTTTTATCTTTTGATTACACTGTAGTGGTGAAATCTGATTGGTACAAAGTACTACATTGCGTACATATTGCTCCTGGCACTGCAGTGATAGTGATAGACATTTATGATATAAGTGCAAGGCATTCTGAGCACATGTTGAATTATTTGATAAGGCGAAAATCAAAAAGCCAAAGTGCAGTAGCCCAAATAACAAATAGTCTGGATTTTCTTAATCTTACTACAGTAACTAGACACCTGATTGTTTGTTATAGTTTACTTCAATTTAGAAATTAGCATTTCTGTTTGCATTGAATTATTTAATAAGCTTGTAGCTATTTTTTGACTTATGCAGATTTTCTAGTAAAGAATTATATGTTTTTATAACTTTGCTTCTCCTGATCGTTCTTTTACCAAGATGCCGTTGAATAAAGCCATGGATTTGAGTGCATTTTTTTTTCTGTTTTCAGTATATTTTTCAGAGAAAATGCAATTTTATGTTTCTGGTATTTTTATTGTTACAATAAAGCACATTCATACTTGTAGTAGATCCATACCGGTACCAGGAACTGTATGCATTCATGTATTTCAGAGTATTTGCATGATCAACTGTATTTGCATGATCAACATATAAAATCTCCAAACAAACACCAGTTACCTTTAAATCAATACCAGTCTATATTAACAGCCTGAGGCTATGCCTTGCCGTGCCACAGTTTTTGTGAATATTAAAAATTACAGTTGAAACTCGAAAAATTAGAATATCGTACAAAAGTTCATTTATTTTAGTTATGCAACTTAAAAGGTGAAACTAATATATGAGATAGACTCATTACATGCAAAGCAAGATAATTCAAGCCGTGATTTGTCATAATTGTGATGATTATGGCTTACAGCTCATGAAAACCCTAAATCCACAATCTCAGAAAATTAGAATATTACATGCAATCAATAAAACAAGGATTGTACATAGAACAATATTGGACCTCTGAAAAGTATAAGCATGCATATGTACTCAGTACTTGGTTTGGGCCCCTTTTGCAGCAATTATTGCCTCAATGCGGCGTGGCATGGAAGCTATCAGCCTGTGGCACTGCTGAGGTGTTATGGAAGACCAGGATACTTCAATAGCGGCCTTCAGCTCTTCTGCATTGTTCGGTCTCATGTCTCTCATCTTTCTCTTGGCAATGCCCCATAGATTCTCTATGGGGTTCAGGTCAGGCGAGTTTGCTGGCCAATCAAGCACAGTAATCCCACGGTCATTGAACCAGGTTTTGGTGCTTTTGGCAGTGTGGGCAGGTGTCAAGTCCTGCTGGAAAATGAAGTCAGTATCCCCATAAAGCTCGTCTGCGGAAGGAAGTATGAAGTGCTCCAAAATCTCCTGGTAGACGGCTGCATTGACCCTGGACTTAATGAAGCACAGTGGACCAACACCAGCAGATGACATGGCTCCTCAAATCAACACAGACTGTGGAAACTTCACACTGGACTTCAAGCATCTTGAAGTGTGTGCCTCTCCATACTTCCTCCATACTCTGGGTCCTTGGTTTCCAAATCAGATGCAAAAGTTGCTCTCATCAGAAAAGAGGACTTTGGACCACTGAGCAACAGACCAGGTCTGTTTTTCTTTAGCTCAGGTAAGACGCTTCTGATGTTGTTTGTTGTTCAGGAGCGGCTTGACAAGAGGAATATGACATTTGAAGCCCATGTCCAGGATCCGTCTGTGTGTGGTGGCTCTTGATGCACTGACTCCAGCCACTCCTTGTGAAAGTTCCCAACACTTTAGAATGGCCTTTTCCTGACAATCCTCTCCATGCTTCGGTCATCCCTGCTGCTTGTGCACCTTTTTCTTCCCCACTTTTCCCTTCCACATAACTTTCTATTAATGTGCTTTGATACAGCACTTTGGGAACATCCAACTTCTTTTGCAATTACCTTTTGAGGCTTTCCCTCCTTATGGAGGGTGTCAATGATGGTTTTCTGCACAACTGTCAGGTCAGCAGTCTTTCCCATGATTGTGATTCTTATGCAGGCCATAGATGGGGAGAAAAACGGCAGATTTTCGGCCGATTAACGAACTATCGGTCGGTCTAAAAAACTTACCTGACCACCAATTATTACAAAAATCGGCCGATTAATGAGTAACCTATAACGGGAAATGATGTCATTTTGTGGCCTTTGTGATCCTTTTTCGGAAAACGATCGTTCGTTTTTGACCATCAATGAGGATAAAGTCGGGCGTTTTTCGAAAATTTTCCAACATCACCGATAATCTGAAAGTCCAAAATACACGAAAAACGGCCGACAAAATCGTCCACTAACGATAAGATAATCGGCCGGTTTTATTTTCGGACGAAAAATCGGCCGTTTTTCTCCCCATCTATGGCCTGCATTACTGAACCAGACTGAGAGACCATTTAAAGGCTCAGATACCCCTTGCAGGTGTTATGGCTTAATTAGCTGATTAGAGTGGGACACATTGAGCTGAGAATATTATTATTATTATTATACAGTATTTATAAAGTTCCAATAGTTCGCTCAGCGCTGTACATTACAAAAGGGGACAGAAAATGTGACAGAACAACAACAATACAATGCAAAACATGAGGGGATCGAGGGCCCTGCTCTTTCGAGCTTACAATCTAGGAGGGAGGGGATGGTGGCACAGGAGGAAATAGCTGTGGGGGATGGGGTGGTAGGAAGAGTGGAGGCGGTTGGCAAGTTAGCAGGGGGTGGGGTAGGCTTCCCTGAAGAGGTGGGTTTTCAGGTTGCGCCTAAAGGAGAGGAGAGTAGGTAATAATCTGATGGGTTGGGGCAGGGAGTTCTAGAGGATGGGTGACACCCTGGAGAAGTCCTGGAGGCGGGCATGGAAGGAGGAGAGCAGGGAACTAGAGAGAAGGAGGTCTTGTGAAGAGCGGAGTGTGCGTGCTGGGTGGTACTTGGATATTAGGTCAGTGATGTAGTTCAGGGCAGTATGGTGGACAGCTTTGTACGTCGGTGTTGCACCTTTTCACAATATTCTAAATTTCTGAGATTGTGGATTTGGGGTTTTCATGAGCTGTAAGCCATAATCATCACAATTATGACAAATCACGGCTTGAACTATCTTGCTTTGCATGTAATGAGTCTATCTCATATATTAGTTTCACCTTTTAAGTTGCATTACTGAAATAAATGAACTTTTGTATGATATTCTAATTTTTTGAGTTTAACCTGTACTTTTGCTTCTCCATTAACCTCTCTTAAATGAGTTTAACCCAAGTAATTATGCAGCATAGAACATCATTAGCAGATAACTTTCCAGTTTGCACTGACATCATTCTACTAACTTTTAATTCATTTTAGTAGTCTCTTCTTAGCTTCCGTTGATTAACTTTTCAGGCACAATTTTCCCTCAATATGCAGTGTATAGGAATAACTGCCCAGAACTATTTAAGAAAAGGAACCAATTCATTATGTATTCCAATCAGTAAAAATACAGCTTTTATTGGTGGGTTAAATTAGGTTGTGTTTATTGAACACATTAAAAAATAGACTTTCCCTTTTAGGGTCCGTGCATTAAATAAATGGCAGTGCTCTTGGCAGAAAAAAAAATTGCTGAAATTTTGAGCTTTTTTTGTACTAGCGTTTAGGAGCGTTTAGCGTTTTTTTTCTGCCAGAAACACGCTCTCAAAAACAGAAAACAGGGTTTTTTTGTGCCTCTAAACACTGAACTTTAAAAACGCCTCTAGACTACCTAATGTGCATGGACACATAGGATAACATTAGCTGCTTCTATGGGCAAAATGCTAAACTACTCTAGGAGCCGTGGGGTTGTTTTACTAAAACTGGAGAGTACAAAATCTGATGCAGCTGTGCATAGTAGCCAGTTTCTAACTTCAGCTTATTCAATTAAGCTTTTAAAAAAAAACCTGGAATCTGATTCGATTCTATGCAGAGCAGCACCAGATTTTTCACTCGCCAGTTTTAGTAAATCAACCCCTGTGTTTTTTAAGCCAGTGTGCATGGACCCTAAAGGTAAATCTTGTATATTTTCTGTGAGTACATGTTTTCTGTAATATTTTCTGGACCTAATTATCAATTTGATATTTTTACTTGCTGTATCATATTTTTAATATACTTTTTTATATACAGATGAGCAAATGCTTCCTCTAGTGTTCATCCTTATATAAGAGGATGAGATTAGAACATCTAAGATGGGCCTCAAGTCTAAAAGTAAACATTCCCAATATTATCCCATGATTGTCTTCAAATATTTAATAGTTTTGCTAGCATATTTCTGAAAAGATGTGTAACAAAATTGGATCCCCAGCATTATCTGTCCAGACGTTGCATAAGCCTTCCACCTGCATCTTGGATGGTTGATGCCATCAAGCTTTCTCTGCCTTATTAGTCCAGCCAATTGAGCTAGTCAAGACAAAAATAGCCATCTTAGAACCTTGTAAATGTACTTGTTCCAGGTCAGTGAGTCTCAAGTAGTAGTAAAAAAAAAGTAAAGCTGCAAGCCCTGAGTCTGCATCATCCAAACCAAAGTCAGTAGTAGTAGCAACACTACTTTTGCATCCTGATAACTAGGGATAGGCAGTGTGACTTTGGTGAAATTTAATTAGCTCTTGGTCAAATTAAGCTAGAGGGAAAATGTCTTATTTTGTAATTTTGCTCACTGATCTTCACAAAAGTATGTATTTTTTTAGGGGGGTAAACGGTGGGGTGTAGTAATGGTAGTTAATTTTAATTAGTGTTTGTATTTCTGTTTTTTCATTTTTCCGTGTATTTGATTGGTATCAACTTTTTTGTTTCATTTTATTTCACTATTTCTGTGAAAGTTTAAAATAATAAGGCTAATGAGCGGACATTTTTAGCACAAGAACAGGTCCAGGATAGTTATAAGAAGTTTCCATAATTGCAAGCAACCATAGAAAAAAAATATAGTTTCCCATTACATTTAAGGTGCACTTGTTACATGAATCCATACCACATATGTCTGCAAATCCATTATATATAAAAAAATTATTTATTAGTGCATGATAGTGGGTCTGACAATAAGGCTAGGTTCACACTTCTAATCTTATGCCAATCAGCTGCAATACAATTTGAGATGTAACCCTTTTTAGCGGTACTTGCTGCTTTAAAGTGTATAAATAATTCCCAAACCAATATGTATGAGAGCAGTGCTGCTCTCAACCAACAGATACAATAAATAATCCTAAAAATGCAACAAAGTATAAAGTGAATCACATGTGTACACAAAGTAATAATAACAGTATGTACAATTGTGATGAAGTGCTCTGTATTGCTGCAAGGTGGTTCACATGTCTGCATGGTAAAACTCAGTGTTTAACTGTACAGGATAGTGTCAGTGTCAACTCCAGTAGGAAGCTTACTTTTTTTTTTTCAACTTTAATTGAAGTATCACATAGTGACACAGAGGGGTTGAATTACTAAAACTGCAGAGTACTAAATTTGGTGCAGTTGTGCATGGTAGCCAATCAGGTTCTAAATTCAGCTTGTTGAATTAAGCTTTGACAAAGATAAAAAAAACCTGGTGAAAGATTGATTTCTTTGCAGAGCTGCACCAGATTGTGCACTCTGTAGTTTTAGTAGATCAACCCCACGGTGTCATATCACCACAAAGACTTTTAGTGAGGTGCACCGCTGTGTGGTGACGAGACAAAAAAGGCCCCCGTGCTTCATGATCTCCCCAAAGACTTTGAAAAAGGTAGGTTTTGTGAAAAAAGTAACAATTACAGTAGGGGGCCTACAAGGGAGAGGGAAGTCTGAGTTGATCTTTAAGCTTTTGGTAGCAAGGGTCCTATATTTTGTATGCCATTGAGAAGGTCTAAAATGTAAATTGATTCTGTCACATATGGGGTGAGATCAATATTGTTGAAGAGACCTGGGACACTACAGAAATTATTATTATTATACAGGATTTATGTAGCGCCAACAGTTTGCGCAGTGCTTTACAAAATGAAGGCAGACATTACAGTCAAAATACAATTTGGTACAAGAGGAATCAGAGGGCCCTGCTCGTTAGAACCTACAATCTAAGATGGAGTTCCTATTGCTTTTTAATTTCTTGTAATCAGCAATTAAATCTTTAACACTGCATATAGGTTCCATTGAGTTGTACCACTCGAAACTGCTTTGTGCCTGTTATCATAGTTACATAGTTAGTCTGGCTGAAAAAAGACAAAAGTCCATCTAGTTCAACCATAAAAAAAAGCTATAATCCTATACCCACAATTGATCCAAAGAAAGAAAAAAAAACAGCAAAGCATGATCCAATTTGCTACTGTAGGGGAAAAAAAATTCCTTCCTGATCCCCCAAGAGCCAATCGGATATTCCCTGGATCAACTTTACCAATAAATGTTAGTATCCAGTTATATTCTGTGCATCTAGGAAAGAATCCAGGCCTTTTTTAAAGCAATCCACTGAGCCGGCCAGAACCAGCTCTTGAGGGAGTCTGTTCCACATTTTCACAGCTCTTACTGTGAATAAACCTTTCCGTATTTGGAGATTAAATCTCTTTTCCTCCAGATGTAAAGGGTGCTACCTTATACTTTGTGATGACCTCAGGGTGAATAACTCTGAGTTCACTGTATGAACCACTGATGTATTTATACATGTTGATCATATTCCCCCTTAATCTCCTCTTCTCAAGAGAGAATAAATTCAGTTCCTCTAATCTTTCCTCATAGCTGAACTCCTTCATGCTTCTTATCAGTTTGGTCACCCTTCTTTGCACTTTCTCTAGTTCCCCAGTGTTCTTTTTTTGTAAATCGGTGCCCAAAACTGAACTGCATATTCCAGATGAGGGAAACCACAGCATGGCATTGCATGCCATTATTAAGCTTATGATCTACCAGAACCCCCAGATCCTTCTCCACCATTGATTCCCCCAGTTGTACCCCCCCTAGTATGTATGATGCATGCATATTCTTAGCCCCCAAGTGCATAACCGTACATTTATCAACATTAAACCTCATTTGCCCCATAGTTGCCCAATTAAAAGTGTATTGAGGTTGGCTTGTAAATTGGAGACATCCTGTAAGGATGATATTCCACTGCACAGCTTGGTGTCATCTGCAAAGACTAAAACGGTATTTTTAATGCCAGACCCTATATTGTTTATAAATATATTATCAAAGGCTTGATTATATCTAAGTAGGCACACCGGGCTTTATTTACTAAAGCTGGTTCACTCAGAATCTCATGCACCTGTGTGTGGTAGCCAATCAGCTTCTGACCTCAGTTTGTTCAATTAAACTTTAGCAATAAAACCTGTAAGCTGATTGGTTTCTATGCAGAAGTGTACGAGATTCTGAGTGAACCAGCTTTAGTAAATAAACCCCACACAGACTCAGGTTGCTTAAATGGTACATACAGTATGTAAGAGCCTTACCCAACGTACTGACAGATTTACTTTAAATAAAAGTACTGGAGATATTTCATGAGGTTTATTTCACTGTAAAGAAAACAGGCAGCACAACTTTGCAAATAAATAACAGTTTTAGCTGTAAAATCAAAATGATTTGTCTTTAGGTTTAAGGAAGTAATGTTACGCTTTGAATAAATGTCTCTTGGGAATGAGTTTCAATAAATTATTCGACAGAAGACAAATAATTACACATCTTTTTTTATTATTATGATAGTTTAATGTAGCGCTGGTCTGTTTTAAATTATATCTGCTTATTTCATTTGGCAGCAGCATTTTACATTAATAGTAGATGTGCATCACATATAGTGATAAATTACTGTCACTATGAAATAGTGGATCACTTATCGCTACTTGATGCTTTTAAGAGGCTCCATTATGAAGCTAGTTGCAATGCTTGAAAATACTTAAGCGCATGGAGTAAACTGATCTAAATATGCTTAGTTATTTATTTTTATCTTTTGCTCTTTCAGCTTTGTTTAACCTCATACCAGTTGGCCTACGAGTGGTGGCTATTCAAGGCGTTCAAACAAAATTATATCTGGCAATGAACAGTGATGGGTACTTATACACATCAGTAAGTACTTTTTATAGTTGAACTAATGTATATAATACTCTGCCTACCTGAAGGAACTGGTATGACCTCTGCCATTCGGCAGAAGGGTTTTACATCTGATGAATATTTGTGGGTCCTCTGAGATTTCCAGCCTTTGACATCCTGGTATCAATGGGAGAGATTTACTAAAACTGGTGCACTCAGAATCTGGTGCAGCTGTGCCTGGTAGCCAATCAGATTCTAACTTCAGCTTGTGGCAATAAAACCTCAAAGCTGATTGGTTTCTGTGCAGGGTTGCTCCAGGGTTACTTACTAAAACTGGAGTGGAAAATCAGCTTCCATGTATTTGATATACCAATTTTCTCCAATTGTATTGCCATACTATAGTGGATGTGGGGCTAGTACGTAAATACCATGTCAACGCGGTCAAATACATAACTATGATCTATTGTATTAGACAGGTCAGGGCTGCTTCTTAGTCTAGTATTTTATATTTGGTTCATTATGTATAATATTTTGCTATGTATAACCCACATACGTAAAATGTTTTCCTATTACTGGATTCTAAAAATGTCTATTTTAGTAGTCTGATATTACAACTATTCTGCTCTGAAAATCAATTTGTGCTGTCCAAATTGTTTAAATAGATGTGTTTTACTGACTGTAAATTTCTTCTGATTCAAGAATGATTCCTGTGCATCACAGTATTTCTAGTGTAATGCTTTGTGTTATTTTATGGCCAGCATTGGTGTTGTAGCAGAATGGTAAAGATAGTAATAGTATTTGGTCATAGCTCTGAAGATGGGGTAGTTCTGAACCTGTTTTAGGATTGCTTTCTTTATTCCTTCCTTACATCATTGTATAAGCTAGAAAGGGTTGTCGTGTTCCCAAATTTGAGATCTATGATGAGATGTGATTGTGGCCTGTGCAATGCAATCACTGAAATTCTAAATACCAGTGGGAAGCATTGCTGAGGCAGCTGTGTTTCTGTAGCTGTAGGCATGTTATGCAGGGCTGGCAGTGATTGTCAGGGTTCAGTGATCAGCATGGGAGTTCATCAACCATCTTGTGGGATAAGAAGCCCACAAGCTGGGTGATGAACTCTTCAGCACTTTGCAGTAGTACTCAACAGCACAAAGTAATCAAAAGGCTTCTGCATTTGGTGACCATCATGGAGCAGCTCTGCTTCCCACTTTAGCACCAGATTAATGCAGTATTGATTTATTGCTTGCTGATAACTATAAGCAAAACATCAGATCACTAACAAATTTCAATCCACATCTGTCCATAGAAAAACTTGCATAATATGTTAGGATCATCTTTAAATGCAAAAATAAAATAAAAATGCAGGGTACAAAATGACCTTGTCATCCAAAAAAAGTTCTAGGGGAACCTCAGGAACTGAAGAATGTTCAAACCTCATCTTAACATTAATGGTGGATCTATGTCTTTTCCCCTAAGCTCTATGCAATAAAAGCCATAGTTTAAATATCTTAACCTGGTAAAAACAAACAATCTGTTTTGAAACACCTGGCTGTATTTTAGATAAATAGTTTTGAATTTAGACACTGTCCAACCAACATTTTTAAATAACCACTGAAATAAAGGAATAGTTTCTGAGGTTTACAAAATGTCAGGGTGGCTGAACCCTTACAGGGTGAAATTACACTTGTACGCATGCTTCCACCAAGATTAGAGCCAATGCTGTGTGCGTCAATGCAAACATACAGCCCATAAGCCTTGGATCTGCAAGCCATGCCCCTGCTCCAACCTAAACTAAGCTGCTGATAGACATCTTCTGGCACCTGACTGCCCCTCTGTTAGTAAGCACGATCCCCTAAAGGAAGTTCAGCAAAGCTGCACTGCTGTACCTAGAGGCAGAACAGTACTGGGAATGTTTGAGAAATATATTAGAATATGTCTATTTATAAAACATTGAAAGCTTTAATTTTTTTCTCCTCTTTTCTTTTTGAACAGAGCTGTAGTTTAGTTGATGCTACCTTTTGCATTGCATCTAAATGGTTTTATTGGGAAATGCATCTTATTTGACATTCTTGCTTACCCTAATATTTCTATAAAACAAATAATTTTTGCTGGACGACATATATTTGGTTTAGAAAGGACAAAAAGTTGTTTTAAAATAATAATAAAAAAATATACATACAGAACAATCCCTCACAAATAGTATAGACTGATGGGTTGCTTACATACCTTTACAGTATATGGCTTTCCTTCCCTTGAACATGTTAGATTCTGTAAAGTGACTCTACAACCAAGTACAAGTTAACAAACTATAAATACTGCACCTTAGTGTGCACCTTAGTGTACACCGTAAGGTGTAAGAAGTTTTCTATAGCATTATTATCTTTTTCAAAACCCAACTGGGACCTCACTTTTAGGATACAAGGGATAGAACAGTAAACCTTCCCTCCTACATGTTTACAGTGAACCTGGATTTTGCTTATGCTGGTTGCAGTTTGTGCTGGGGGGGGGGGGGGGGGCAAGCCCTATCAAAGTTCCCCTTAGTGAAGTAAACCTGTTTCTTTGCCTAATGTGGGAAAACTAGAGCAAAATGCAGGTGAATTCTGACAAGTTCATGGTGCATAGCATTCATTAACAATTTACTTTAAGTTTCTGATCAACATTAGATAACTGGCATTTTGTCTGCAGGAACCTTCACTTTTGGATTAATGATGATTCAATGGTGAGGTTTCCTTCCTGATAATCTTGTGTCTGGTATGTCTGTTCTGTGTGTAAACAGGTATACTCAGGCATTATAAATTACTATTTGAAAACATATTTTGCAGCCATATCCTAAATGTACACCAAATACTACTCTATCTCCCCCAAGCAGTTGTATTAATGTAGAGACTAATTTTGAAAAACCAATGTAATTATAATAAAACAGTGTGAGTCACAGTGGAATTCAGTCATTACTCGACTAGATCACTAGGATGCTTTATAGATGCACTGTATGTTTTCCTTTTTACCCTGTTAACTGATCAGCAATCAGTAAAGCTGTACTGCATACAAGAAATATAAATTAATCCTAGTACTACATAGGATACAATGCCACCATAGTATACAACTTCATATCTTTACTCTGATAGCTCACCCCTTGCAGGATACTGTTACAAACAAACAAGCTGCACCTACACTGTTTATGTCTTGATATCCAAAAAATCTTTATTGCTAATACCATAATACAATTATGCTACCTTCATGACTAAGCTACTGTTGGGTCTGGCAGTGAGCCGTGTGCCACAGTCTGGCTTTGTGAGTTTACACGATTAGCAATAGCACATGTTAAATATCTAGAGAAAACAGCAGACGTTCAGCCTGTTGATTTGTATCTGGATAGTGCAGGGAGGAATTGGATCCCAGTATGCATCTGTGGCTGGTGGATTATCTGTAAGACTGCTTTGAGCAGTAATATTTTTATGCATGATAACCCTTCAGAATACTGCTGAAAAACCCAACCTTTCAGGTAGGGGTAGAGTAGCCATCCATAGTGCAATGCTTAGTGCCTAATCTCAAGCCCAAACCAAGACAAGACATCATCACGTATCCTGTTGGAATCCAGTGTCCAATGTAAGCTATCAGCTTACTATTGCTATCCTGAGTGATGAGGCTGTGATGTTAAATGGTGTATATGTGACACATGAGTGCAACTGTTGGATCTAAATAAAAATTCATGTTTCAGCATACTTCACAATGGAAGTATATTCTTTTCTCTAATGGTATCACTTGGAAGCAGAGGGGCGTTACTCAGTGTCCACCAGGAAGCCATTGGATGATTACACAACTAGAGCGTGATTGACCATTTAAAGCTTTATGGTCCATCCTATTTGGTAAGAGGCTTCTGTAAATGGTGTTACATGGTGGACGAGTTTCTTCTCTGGTGGGTGAATGCACATCTAGCTAACGGATGAACTGTGGCTATTTGTATGCACCTTTTTGATTAATGGAGTGTTTGCACGTTCACATCCACTTATGACAAAACTTATAGAATAGATGAACTTTGGACTATTATGGACTTTGATACTGTATATAGTCTTATGTTTAATATTTCTTGTTGTAAATGTTAGCACTGTTTTTTATTGTTTATATTCAAATACTGACATTCGGAAAACTGGTATCTTATGTAGGAACCTTTGGGGGTCTGATTAAGCGGTATGAGGATGCTGTCAAAACAAATGTATGCTGTGGAACTTTAATGTGCCCTCTGAACAATCCCTTCTTTATATTTTTAGTATGCAGTAGGGGTATGTTAATCCTATGGCATCGTCATGTATTTGGTACCCATTTTAGGACATCTCTTCCACAGTACATACCTTTTTTCTTCTTCTTAAACTCCTTCCCAGCAAAGCTATCTCTGTCTTCCTGTGATCTTTTGCTATCCCTCTTCTTCCCTTTCCATAAAATATCTCTCTTCCCTGCTCCTGCATCCTATTACATATCTGTCCTCTATATTCTTCCAAAGTCCTTACCCACCTACCTCTTTTTCATACCTTATACTCTCTGCTCCCCCACTTTCTACTTCCTATTGTATAATCAGTTTCACACTATCTGTTCTATTCCAATCTCTTTTTACCCCGCTTCTTCTTGACTAGAAAGTCATCATAGGTGACCTATAACTAACAATTAAGAAAAAAGAGAAGACGATGGAACAAGGCAGGGAAAAGTAGTCATTCAGTTTAGAACGGGGCATAGAATAAGGAAAGTTGAGGAAGAGAGAGGTATGATTTTGGAAGAGAACAGGACTAACCAAGTAAGCAAGTATGGGGAACATTAGAGAAATAAATGATGTAGTGTACAGGTAGGAGCAATGTCCTAACACTCAATCTGTAGGTCCTCCCCATTTACCACTTCTAATAAAATATCAGCTCAGTTCAAGTCCTCATCTTGTTGACATGTCTCTGGCTGTTCGTACAAGCACACATTCTTCCTAAATGTGATTATACGTGTACGTGTTCTTTTGCTAGGTCATTTTATGAGCTGTTTTTATTTTTATCATCCCATGATTTGTTAAAATGTAGAAATTACCAGTCCTTCTACCTTGTTCATTAGAAACGGCAATTGACGGTAATCTTACTCTTGCAATCTGACCAGCAGTTAAGTGGAAGCTGGCGCAATCAATAGCTGTGTTATGACTTTCCCTCATACCGTGACAGCTTATTATAGGCTTCTCCGCTTCTGTTTCACTTCGGCAACCCATGACTCATACGCACATTTTTTTTTTCAATGAGTTTTTTCCTCTGTTTTTGCTTTTTAATCCCAATGTGTATTTTCAATAAACAAAAAAAAAATCACTGTATAGACCTATAGTGATATGCAAAATGTGCATTAAGACTATAGATTGATTCCAAACAAATAAGTACTTGAAATTCTTTTTATTAAATGGTTTTCTCCTGCAAACCAGCTTAAATATAAAATTGGGCTGATATTAGAAATGACTGCTCTAGCTGCTCAAATGACATAGATGGGATAGGCAGGAGTGACAGACAATACATCATATTTAAAGATCCTCCTGGTAGAGCCACTGGGAGTGGCTAGGAAGAGTTTAGGTAGCGTCAGAGTTCACAAACGGACAGGAAACTTTGGGAGGCAGAGTTGCCAATCTATATAAAAGTGAAAAAGTATTTGCCCCCTTCCTGTTATTTTATTTTTTTGCATATTTGTCACACTTAAATGGTTCAGATCATCAAACAGATTTCAATATTACACAAAGACAACCCGACTAAATACAAAATGCAGTCTTTAAATCATGATTTCATTTATTAAGGGAAAAAAGCTGTCTGGCCTTATGTGAAAAAGTAGTTTCCCACCCCACTGTGCTAAATCATGAATGAACTGTGATTAACCACATTTTTTGGAAAGCTTAGTTAAATTTCAGTTGCCATAGCCAGATCTGATTACTACCAGACCTGTTGAATCAACAAATCAGTTAAATAGAAGCTTTCTGACAAAGTGAAGCTTCTCTCAAGATCTCAAGAAAAGATCTCAAAAAGCAACAAACCATGCTGTGATTTAAAGATAATCAAAAACAGATGAGGAACAAAGTAATTGACATGTATCAGTCTGGAAATGGTTGCAAAGCCATTTTTAGTGCTTTGGGACTCAAGTGAACCCGGTGAAAGTGATTATCCACAAATGGAGAAAACGTGGAACAGTGGTGAACCTTTCCAGGAGAGGCCAGCCTACCAAAATTACTCCAAGAGCAGAACAGCGACCCAGACCCAGAAAAGAACTCAGGACAAAATCTAGAGAATTGCAGGCCTCACTGGCCTCCGATAAGGTCAGTGTTCATGATTTAACAATAAGAAAGAGACTGGGCAATAATGGTATCCATGGGGGAGTTCCAAGTTACGGCCACTGCTGATCAAAAAGAACAGAAAGGCTCATATCACATTTGCCAAAACACATCTTAAATATTTCTATATCCATAAATATTCTGTGGATTGTTGAGACAAAAGTTGAACTTTTTGGAAGGTGTGGGTCCCCTTACATCTGGCATAAAACTAACATGTCAAACATAGTGGTGGTAGTGTCATGGTCTGAGGTTGATTTGCAGCTTCAGGACCTGGACAATTTGACATAATTGATGGAACCATGAATTTTGCGCTGTACCAGAAAATCCTGAAGGAGAATGTCCGGTCATCAGTTTGTGACCTCAAGCGCATTTGGGTTATGCAGCAGGACAATGATCCGAACCACACCAGCAAGTCCACCTCTGAATGGCTCAAAAAACAAAATTAAGGTTTTGGAGTGGCCTAGTCAAAGTCCAGACTTAAAGTGTAACTAAACCCACAACAGTAAGCAGTAAAGCATGCTTGTTATACTCACTGTGGAATCTAAAGGGTTAATCCTCTGCATTGTGTAAAAAGGCTGTTTTATCCCTACTTCTCTGATCATCCCCTTCTTCCAGTGTTCCCCTCTTATCTCTTGATAGGACACATTGTGTAGAGCCAGTCTACTGCTCAGTTTGGTGTGTATTGCTAGAGAGTTTTTTTTTTTCTTGGGAGGGCCAAACAGCACTTTCCAGAGAAGGCAGGGGTTCTGCATCCTCCTAGAGCAAAATGAAAACTCTCAAAATAGAAGTCAGAAGACTGCTCTAACTGCTGATGGGAAAAGGTATTTAGCGGTTTATATTTACTAAAATAATTGCACTTCCATGTTCTGTGTACTGTGGGAGAGCAGATTTAGTAAATGCAGGGTCCTGGGTTTAGTAACAGTTTAAATCCAATTGACATTCTGTGGCATGACCTTAAACAGGCCGTGCATGCTTGAAAACCTTCCAATGTGGCTGATTTAAAACAATTCTGAAAAGAAGAGTGGCCCAAAATTCCTCTACAGCGATGTGAAAAGATTGCCAGTTATTGCAAATTCTTGATTGCAACTGTTGCCGCCAAGGGTGGCACAACCAGTTATTAGGTTTAGGGAGTAATTACTTCTTCACATAGGGCCAGGCAGGTTTGGACAGCTTTTTTCACTTAATAAATGATCATTTAAAACTGTATTTTGTATTTATTTGGGTTATATTTGTGTAATATTAAAATTTGTTTGATGATCTGAATAATTTAAGTGTGACAAATATGCAAAAAAAAAAAGAAAACCCAGTGAAGGGGTAAATATTTTTTTAACAGCACTGTAGATAAATAATTGGAACCACATAGTGATCCTGTCAAGGAGCAGCCATTCCCCAATACATGGATGATAACTAAATAGGTTCAGCTTCAAACCATAGAAATAGCATGTGCTACATGGGTTAGGTAATGCCTGTCTAACACAATTACTGTATTTTACCAAGTGAAAGAGTGTGTTTAAAATTTGAGATGTTGTCCAGTCGATGGAATGGGTGGGTGTACCCTTGACTGTTCCCCCTGCTGGTCGGCCTGTATTGAGGTCCCTTTTTTCTGGTTGAAGTTTCTCCTGGAACACAGTCTACACAGTGTTATATGGACTTGTTTGTGATCGACTGCCTTGATGTGCTCCCTCTTATATGTATAAGAACTCTGTCTGGGGTCTTGACTGGCCCCCCCACCCTTTTTTTAAAATCTCATTTTTTATGTTCTCTTATTATTGTCACTTATGTACAGTATAACTCTTGACTATGTAGGTAATTCACTTTGATGCATAATTTAGTAATCCTGCACTGTTCTATTGCCATTTAAAAACCGAATAAAAAGTTTGAAACAGAAAAAATTGAGAAGTAGCATTCATTTATACTTAGGTAACAAATGTCTGTGGAGTGTACTATTATATTACATAGCACTTAATGAGTATATTGAGTTGTCTTGTCAGTCCCAGCCTACACAGAAAAGCTCACAATCTAATGTTCTTATTACAGCCATTAAACACTATCACCAGTTTGGGAGGAATCTAATTAACCTACAAGTATGTGTTTGGATTTTGGGAGAAAATACAGAGAGAACATGCAGTACATACTCAATGTGCAAATTATAAAGAGCAGAATTGAAACCCAGGACACAGAACATCAGGAAAACACAGTGCTGTATGGTAAAACACTGTGCTGCCCTATCAGTGAGTTTAATAGCACAGTTTTCACCAGTACATGCTCATATCCTACTTACTGCAGTGTACCTTGTTTTCTAGAAAGTATACCTTCCATAAGGATGAATGAGACCACCTGGAAAATGCAGCATGCATAATTATCATATGTGCACATTTAAGTCATTATTAGGAATTTTACTCAAAAGTAAATTTTGTTATGTCATATTTTTAGTTGCATGTAGAATGTTTCCACAACTGCATAAAGATTTATGTGTATATTGGGCAATATAAACAGCATGCAGCCAAACAGCTGCTTTAAAAAAATCTGCACATGACAGTTTCACTTAGAGCCGTTTCTCAGACCTGCAATGAGAGAAAGGAACAACAAACACAATAAGGGCTCATTTACACTTGCAATCAAGGGCAGTAAAAACACGCTCTGGTTGTATTGTGGTATTGTGGCATTTACAAAGTTAAACGATAAGATCACCTTTTGGACAAGAATAATAAATGCACATTCTTTTGTAGGTAAAAAATGTGCATTTATTATTTTTGTCTACAGGAGCCTGGAAAGCATTGCACCAGCAGTTAGTAGATCGCTGATGCCATGCAAGTCTCCTGCAGACCTGTCAGAATATCTGCCCGCCGTACGGGACGTACGAGCAAGCAGATACTCTGACAAGAAGCTTCAATGAACTACCACGGTCCTCCACAGTGCCATTGTAGTTCATTGAAAACTACAAGCTCACAGCCGCTAAGGTTATCAGGACTTGTAGTTCATTCATTTACGGAAGTCCATGAATTAATGAATGAAGCTGCCATGGGGGCGGAGCCTCGCATGACTGTGCTGTTTTCAAATATGACAGAAAGCAGGGGGAAACTTCTCCCCGTACTATCTTTTAGAGGAAGGGGGTGGGTGTGGGGGTGGGCGGGAGCAACTGCAGCTATGGGAACATGTTAAATGTTCTATCCTAAAAACGGGTGGAATATGTAACATGTTCCCAAAGGTACACTTATCCTTTAAAATAGCCAGTGAGGAGAGAACATATTTCTTCCTCACATCTATCAAACACTTTTGAAAAGTAATCCATCACAGATTGTTTTTCAGAGGGGCTAAAAAGTCTGCAGCATGTTTAAATGTTGCTTAACTGTGCAGCACCATATAAATAAATTGGCAAAAACCTGTATATAATATAGCTATCACTGCAATACTTATCTTCTCTGCTAAGTTGCCCTACACATAAACTGTCCATTCTCCAGTGCTGGATATTTTCAGGTGGAATTTGTCCTTTTCCATGAGCTGTCATAAACGCACCCCCTGGGGGGATGCTATCCAGCTACCATTTAGCTATAGTGAACCAGTAGCATTGCAGGTTGGGAGGTGCATATTTTGCAAAAATGTCCACTAGGGTGAGTGCAGGGGCACAAAAGGGAAAAGGACCCTTGGAGGTCACGACCAGTATTGAGGTGGCACTATTTTAATTATTACATAGAAAAATTAGGACTTCAAAGTGAAATATTGGAATCTGTAGAATCTGTAGGATAAATATCCTGTTTTGGGTACTCAATAGGAAAAAGAAGGAACTTTACCTTCTGTAATAATCTGGGATTTCCCAGCCTACTTCCCAGGTTCTTTCACATCCATATAATGTGGTAGGACAATGAAACTGATCGTTTGGATGCTATAGGTAACATATTCACTTTTCTTAGCTGTAGATGTGATAAATGAAACCCAGTTTTAGCGCTATTGTGTCAGTACTTACTGAAAGAGCACTGATATTGGATTTTGTTGAGCACAAAGGACTTATCTGAGACTAGGAAATAGCCAGCAGCTCCACTATAGCTTTTTCACCTAACATAGCCATTCAATAACTTTCTCAATTCACATTCACCTACATAGAAAGGTAATTACTTTAAGACAGAGAATTTCCCATCTGCTGTACTGTGACAGAAGAGAATTCACAGCTCTCAGTTTTCCCATGAGACATATCCAGTCAAAAGCATTTGAGTGAAAATGGAATCTCTGGACTTGTCTTGCGACTTTTTCATTAGAGTTTCATTTTTTTGGGGAGCTTATATGGCAGCTTTTATTTTTATGCAGCCCATTTTACAAATAGCTGTTGCAGGGGATATTATAAATGCTATACATTAAACTGTCCTGGGAGTGTTTATTTGTATGCACGGTGAGTGCACAGTTTATTTACAGAAAGTGTGTGTCCCTGAACAGATTCACATTTCACCCAACCCCCACCCCATTAATGATGCATGGCCTTTAACATACACTTACTATTCACATACAGTATACACTATATTGCCAAAAGTATTGGGAAGCCTTCCTTTACACGCACATGAACTTTAATACATCCCAGCCTTTGTCCATAGGGTTCAATATTGAGCTGGCCCACCCTTTGCAGCTATAACAACTTCAACTCTTCTGGGAAGGCTGTCCACAAGGTTTAGGACTGTGTCTATGGGAATGTTTGACCATTCTTCCAGATGCGCATTTGTGAGGTCAGGCACTGATGTCGGACAAGAAGGCCTGGCTAGCAGTCTCCACTCTAATTCATCCCAAAGAAGTTCTATCAAGTTGCGGTCAGGACCCTGTGCAGGCCAGTCAAGTTCCTCCCCCCAAAGCTCGCTCATCCGTGTCCTTATGGACCTTGCTTTGTGCACTGGTGCGCAGTTATGTTGGAACAGGAAGGGCCATCCCCAAACTGTTTCCACAAAGTTGGGAGCATAAAATTGTCCAAAATGTCGTGGTATGCTGAAGCCTTAAGAGTTCCCTTTACTGGAACTAATGAGTCAAGCCCAACCCCTGAAAAACAACCCCCCCCTGCATGAAACTTTACACTTGGCACAATGCAGTCAGGCAACCACCAAACACATCCATCGGATTGCCAGACAGAAAAGCATGATTCGTCACACGTCTCAACTGCTCTAGAATCCAGTGGTGGTGTGCTTTACACCACTGCATCTGACGCTTTGCTTTGCTTTGCTCATGTAAGGCTTGGATGCAGCTGCTCAGCCATGGAAGCCAATTCCATGAAGCTTTCTATGCACTGATGTGCTAATCTGAAGGACACACGAAGTTTGGAAATCTTTAGCTATTGACTCTGCAGACAGTTGGCGACTTCTTTTTACATGGCCTACCACTTTGTGACTGAGTTGCTATTGTTCCCAGTTGCTTCCACATTGTTATACTACCATGAACAGTTGACTGTAGTAGCAAGGAAATTTCACGGATGGATTTATTGCACAGGTTGCAACCTATCACAGTACAATTCTTGAATTCACTGAGCTCCTGAGAGCGACCCATTATTTCACAAATGTTTGTAGAAGCAGTCTGCATGCCTAGGTGCTTGATTTTATACGACTGTGGCCATGGAGGTAATTGGAACCCCTGAATGCAATGATTTTGAGGGGTGTCCCAATACTTTTGGCAATATAGTGTGTGTACAGTATTTGTTTAATCTAAGCAAAGCAAGAGTAGTACTTCAGCTTTGGAGATATAGTGGAAGGTAGAGTCACACAATCATTCTGATATCCCTTCAGAACTCTAGTAGTGACATGGTACATTATCTTTCAGCCCTAAGATTCTGGTACTGTTAGTGGTTGTTAAAGTGTTACTAAACCCATATCAGTAAAATCAGTCTGTATATGCAGTAAAGCATGCTTGTCATACTAACTATGGAACCTAAGGGGTTAATCCTCCACATTGTGTGAAAAGGTAAAGTGTTTTCTCCTGTCTTCTCTAATCCTCCCCTTCTACTGTCCTCAACCCATCTGTTGGTAGTACAGAGCTCTTGGAGTCGCTCTGCACATGCTCAGTTTAGTGTGTATTGCTAGAGAGTTTTTTTTTCTTTGGGAGGGTGCATGTGATCAGCCCAGGGCCAATAAGCACTGTCCAGACAGAGAGTCAGGGGTTATGCAGCCTCATAGGACAGTCAGAGAAGAATGAAAACTCCTCCTACAAGCTTTAACCAGTGTTAGGCTGGACATGGATAGTCACAAGATTTATATATATTTCAGATGAGAAAGGTATTTAGCAGTTTAAATTGACTTAAATTTCCATGTTGTGTGAACTGTGGGGACCAGATATAGTGAATGCAGGGTGCTCGGTTTAGTAACACTTTAACGGCACTGAATAAAGTGAAAAAAAGTCCTTCACATATCCTGACCCCTAACCGTAAAGTGATAATAAAGGTTCAGATTTTTTTAATAGCAATAACTGGCTCCTCCCCCCTGCTGAGTGCCCCCCAGAACAAGCCAGTTTTGCATGCTCACTCCTGGGCTACATCTATGTGTCTGTAGTCACACAGAGCTTGACCCCGCCTCCTGGTCCCTCCCCACTGGCTGTGATTGATGACAGTGGGAGCCAATTATTCTTTAGAATTCAAAATTAAGAATAATCCAAAGGAATGAGCAGAGGAGAAACTGCAAAGTATGCCATGAATCCAGAAAGTTGTGGAAAGAAATAGCCAACAGACAGGCAGAAAGTCACAACATGAAAGGAGATTTTACAAGTAAGCTAATGGACTATCAAAAATAACTATTGTTTGTAGGGCTATTAAATTCTGATGTTAGAAAATTAAAGTGTTACTGTGAATATAGAGCTCTTTTAATACAAAACCCCATAGTGTTCAGTCCCACTAGCTAGCGAAAGTGACCTTACTATGAATATGTGGAATTCACCTGCCATAGGGTACACCAAAGTTTTTTTATGGGTACCCACAACTTATGAGAGACCCAGACATGCACACAGCTAGAGATCTTATGTACAGTATGTACAGGAAAAAAATGGTAGGCAGACTATTCAATCAAGTAAAAGCATTGATGCTGTTATTATACATTACTATAAATGTTCACTCATTTTAAATGATCTTTCTCTTAAAAACAATCTTTCTACACAAAGAAGAAGATAAAATTCTATTATTTTTTCCATCAGAAATGATGATTGCTCCTTTTCAAGGCATATGATGCATTCATTGGAATGATATTATTCATTCAATAAAACTTTTGTCAAATGAAAAAATTGCATGTATGACCAGATTTAAAGGAGAAGTATGGCCAAAACACTTTCAGCCCTACTTCTATGGATCACAGGAGTGCAGTTCATTCTGCACTCCTGTGACTCATTTTCAGTTGTCCGCAGGCTTCACTTAGCTGGTCCATGCTCAGGAACAATCTTGACTTTGCAGTCAGGATCTACCCAAATGCTGGGACTGGTAGCTGGCACAGCCTCTCAGCGAGCCGCCAAGAGCCTGAGCCAGCTGCTCCACCGCACAGTGCTCCAGTGAATGCTGGAGGGGCAGAGCAGAGAGCCAGTGAGTGACAGTCATCGGCTCCCTGCTTACTGAAGGCTGAGACCTAAGGTCTTTGATCGCTCAGTTCTCAGTCTTAGAAGCAGTGGGGGACAAACATAGCATCAGATGCTGTGTCCACCTAGGTGAGTATACATTTTTTTTTTAGGAACCCCATACTTGTCTTTTAAACCCAATAATGGAAATAGGAAAGACTGAGTCAGAACCAGTGGAAGGAAAATATTACTTGTTTATCCCCAAAAAGATAGCCAGTTGATCAGTCAAGTCACCAGTGTTCACCTCTGAACAAAATTTCAATGTTTCTTGATTTATTGTCATTTTTACTTATGGACATTGTGTCCTGGAAACAGATTGTGCAGTCCTTGGCCTTAACTAAGGTATAAATGTCTTGATGTGGTTCCAACTCATGCTGATTTTTTTTTTCAGCTCTCAGCTGAGCTTTCTCTGGAAACAAATACAAACTGTTTATTTACCAGTTGTCTCCCTGTGCAGCTGACAAAATAACTCTTTTACATTTTAATATTTCATTGGTTGTTTTACTTTTTAGAAACTACACTAACCAGCTGAGGTAGATAAAGAAACAAAGAAGTCTTCAGGTTTCACCCTACAATGTTTGTCCACAGATTACTTACACCTAGCTCAAAAGCTAAACAATATGGGAGAACGGGAATATAAATACAAATATTCCACATTCACAATATCCGCGATTTTTTTTTTAATAATCTAAATATTGATCACAATTTAAACCTAAATCTAATGTTGAATGCCTAAATCTGTAGCCGGAATGGATTATTCCAGTGTTAATATACTTTCTGCACTGTATGAAACCATTTCCCAGGCACCCACAATGCTCTAATGAGTTATGATAATTGATCTTCTTGTACTAGCTGAGACACGCACTGTGGCAGGTTTTATCTCTCTCTCCAATACCCTTATTAACTACATGAAGCTCAGCCAAATGGAGAAACAGGTTCATTTGAAACAGCATTTTAAATGTGCACACTTTGGAAATGTTTGCATTATATTGCTATTCTACACAGTGTAAATTCTTAATAAAGATTACTTAGCATCTGCAGGTTCTCTAGAGGCTGTTTGAGGATTTACAAGATTTTAAGAGAGTCATTTTTTATTCCGTTTTATGCCTTTTTTTTGCACTTTGTTTTACATAATAGAACTACAGTATAATTATTGTTCCTTTCTAACATTTGTGGTGAATACACATCTGCCATGTGAAAGTTTGCACTAGGTACGGATACAAGGATGTGTGCCTTTAGATAGTCCTGATTATAGGATAGCAGTATTTTCATAATATTCCAGCCCCAAATGAAGTGTTGGGATTTAAAGTTGGAGTGTTTTATATAAATATTTTAGTGGACAATGACACAGCAGATCACGGAGTAAATACAGTTGCCGGTTATCGGTAGCACTTTTCTCACGCTGTCACAGTGTGAGGAAAGTACTGCCAATAACTGGCAGCTGTCACAGAGGAGATTGGCACTGATGATCAGTGCCCTGATGATCAGTGCCCTGCAGTGCCACCCACCAGTGCCCAGCAGTGCCACCCACCAGTGCCTCGCAGTGCCCCCCACCAGTGCCTCACATCAGTGCCCAGAAGTGCCACCCATCAGTACCCCCAGCAGTGCCACCCATCAGAGCCACCCAGCAGTGCCGCCTATCAGTGCCCAGCAATGCCTCCAGTCAGGGCTGTCAGTCAGTGCCATCAGTCAGCACTGCCCGTCAGTGTCGCCCATCAGTGCCGCCTATCAGTGCCTCCTCATCAATGCCCCCCCAGTGCCGCCTCATCAGTGCAGCCTATCAGTGCCCATCAGTGCTGCCTATCCGTGCCACCTCATCAGTGCCCATCTGTGCTGCCTATCAGTGCCCATCAGTGCTGCCTATCAGTGCAGCCTCATCAATGCACATCAGTGAAGGAAAAAAATTACCTGTTTGCAAAATTTTATAATAGAAACAAAAAAAAACTTTTTTTTTTTAATTTTTTGCCCTTTTTTTGTTTATAGCGCAAAAAATAAAGCACCCAGTGGTGATTAAATACTACCAAAAGAAAGCTCTACTTGTGTGGAAAAAAAATTATAAAAATATCATATGGGTACAATGTTGCATGACCGCGCATTCAAAATGCAACAGCGCTGAAAACTAGCTTGGGCATGAAGGGGGTGTAAGTGCCCAGTAGGCAAGCTGTTAAAGTGTATATAAACGCTAACAGTAAATTTTTTGTTAATTGCTACTTTTTGATTTTTCAGGTGTATTCACACAGCAGTGGAAACCTGACAGAGCTATTCACCGCTCCACCAGGTCTCTATTGTTGGCTGCGGTGGGGGGCAGTATGGTGCATGATTCAGCTGATCACACAGCATCTTTGCTTTTGTTTTTTGGTAAAGCCTTATTTACATGTGTCCACTTCACTCACTGCAGTGCAGGGCAGTGCAATGCCATGCATTCTGCTGCCTTACATTGCAGTGTGACTCGGCATGGTGCGCTGCGGTAAAATGCATTTTATCAAAGCACACTGCAGTGCAGCACTAGGCTGCGTTGCTGTGTGAATGGGACATAGAAAACTATTGTTTCTTGTGAGTTCCTACAGCGACAGATGTTTTACAATGCGGTAAAATGTCTGTCACTGTATACAGTGTGAATTAGGCCTTAAATATACCATTGAAAGTGTTTTATTATATCTGTTTAGCAACTGCACAAATATACTTGTTCACCCAGGAAAAAGTTTTGTGAGCTGAAAATTTCCTGTACTCCCTGTATCTGGACTGCTGTTAGTTATGTTCCCTGTTATCTCCATGGACTACACCACCCACCACATGATATAGAGAAGGGGGGGGTGTTATGTAGTCCTAACACACTCCCTGTCCTGGAGTGACAACACTACACAGTACAGTGGTCACCCAAGGACAGGAAAGTCAGTAAGTGGCAGAATTACCAGGTTAAGGAAAAACAAGTGAAAAGCAAGAATACTAATGCAGCCACCACATATAAGACCCGGTAAGCTGCAAGAATATCAACTTTTATTCTTGGTTTTAGATAAATTTAGATAAAAGGTGACCAACAAATTAAAGCCTGATTCCAGCAATAGGTTTTGGGAAAAAAGTTTATACTTTATGAATGAAAGATGACCCTTGTAAGCACCCTAGGCAGCACTACAAAGTGTATCCCAAACAATGTTACTGCCATTTTTACTGGATGACTTGACCTAAAAAAAGAGGTGGAAAAGTATTAGATCTACTGGAAAGAACACAATGTTAAAGTGATTATAAACCTATGATTTTTATTTATTTTTATTTTAAATAACAAACATGTCATACTTACCTGCAATAGATTTGCACAGAGCAGCTATGATCCTCCTTTTCTTGGGTTCCCCACCGCCAATGGCTTCCGCTTCTATCATTCAGCCAAAGAAGAGTGAGAGACGCTGATCTTGTGGACATCGCTGGTTCAGGTAAGTATGGGGGGTTGGCTGGAGAGAGACCACAGAAAGTTAATTCTATGCATTACGGTTAAAAAAAAACCCTGCTAGCTTTACAACCACTTTAAAGCGGTAGTAAACTCTCCAAAAAAAAACTTTTCCCCTGCAAGCCAATGTCATAATGTTACATAGTTACATAGTTAGTCTGGCTGAAAAAAGACAAAAGTCCATCCAGTTCAACCATTAGAAAAAAAAAAAGTTATAATCCTATACCCACATTTGATCCAGAGGAAAACAAAAAAAAAACCCAGCAAAGCATGATCCAATTTGTTCCTGCAGGGAAAAAAAATCCTTCCTGATCCCCGAGAGGAAATCAGATATTCCCTGGATCAACTTTACCTATAAATATTAGTATCCAGTTATATTCTGTGTATCTAAGAAACAATCCAGGCCTTTTTTAAAGCAATCCACTGAGCTAGCCAGAACCAACTCTTGAGGGAGTCTATTCCACATTTTCACAGCTCTTACTGTGAAGAAACCTTTCCATTTTTGGAGATTAAATTTCTTTTCCTCCAGAGGTAAAGAGTGCCCCCTTGTCCTCTGTGATGACCTCAAGGTGAATAACTCTACACCAAGTTCACTATGCACCACATCCTAGCACATTATGTGAATTTCAGCTTAAAATGAAACCCTCCACCGGCGTGCTGTATCCGCTGACAGGGCTTCCATCTTCACCCCTCCAGGTTCACAGACTGCGGCAGAGGCGCAATGATGTCACTCCTGCACATGCACACGGGAGTCACTTTTTACGGCCCATGCCGTTCCTGTAGAGCGCTTGCGCCTGTGCTCTACATAGGTAAGTATCTCCTAAACGGTGCACGTTTAGGAGACATTTACAGTACCTACAAGTGAGCCTTATTATAAACTTACCTGTAGGTACAGTACAAGTGTAAAAACAGACTTTACTACAATTTTATTGCTCTCAACATTCTGTTTTTTAACTTTTTTTTCATTTTTCCTTTACTTCCACTTTATTTTATTTTTTAAGATTTAAAGTTCTTAGTTCATCTGCTAACTATGCCTTCAACATCCTCATTATTTTTGTATTTTGGACATCTTGCTGTACATGCAGAGGCTTCTGATGACATCTAATCTCAGAGGAACCATCCTTTTACCTGGCCATAGTAATAATAGACAGAAATTATATTTGATCTGCTGTGCCGCGACTGATGGCTTTACACGATTTATAGACCACTGATTGGTTGTGCCTTGTTTGCCTTTAGCTATTATATAAGTGGTGTCTGATTTTACATTATTAGTTAGCAAAATTTCACAGAGAAGCAAAGGAGCTACTTTAGCACATTGTTGAGTAATTCTTAGGCCCCATTCACACTTGAACGTTTTGTAGCTCCAAAATACTAAATATCTAAAACTGAATGTATTGCAGTGGTGACTGTTCACTTATGAGTGCTCAGATGCCTGCAGCTCAAAGTGGGATCATTCAGACAGCAGATTTGTGTTGTCCTCCAGCCACCTACCACTAACACTAAAGCGATTTCTTTCACTGTGCACATGCTTGCTTGTATTGCATGATTGGAGCACAGAGAACTGTTTGAGCAAGCATGTGCACAGTGAAAGAATCTCTTTTGAGACTGTTTAGTACTATACATAGACACATTTTTGAAGTGGATATGTGGAATCGAATTGTATGTTTATATGAAGAAAGATAAACACTAGACAACAGCTTATATATATTTATTTTATTTATTTGTTGATGTACATAGGTTGATTCCATAGTGCTGATCACTTTTTTTTTGTTATATATATCATAAGGTACAACTATCACACAGCACAATTTTTATTAGCTTTGTTGTGGAATTGTTTTATGCACATATCTGTGGTGCAGGCAATACCATTTTTCATTCAGCAACACAAATCACACAAGAGAGCAAGTCCCTCTTGTATTTCTATCAAAAAGAATGTAATGTGGGAGACCAATCAATGTGCACCACCCCCACCTATGGGACAGCGATAGACTAGATTAGACTAGATTGTTGTGGAATAACACTGTACGGGCATATAGTTTTCATACTTACGTGTAATTGGCTGCAGACTTGTCACATGTTTAGATAATGGTCTGGGCATTAGCTGGAACATATATAAGGAAAATAAATTAGTCAGTGCTAGTGTCAGTTAGGAGGTTGACAACATTGAAGAAGAAATATTTCACTCTCCCATTCATTGTCATGACCTAGTTATGTGGTTTTGTCCCTTTCTTTGGAAAGAAGACAGTATTTTTTGTCAAGCTTATGTTAACTCAAGCTGTAATGGTTGTAGAATGGTATATTATTTAACGTGTTCTATATATATATATATATATATATATATATATATATATATATATAAAATCAATTTCTTATTATTATTACTAATAATAACAGGCTGCAACCATTTCAATACCAGTATTTGAGTTTAGTGCTTTTTATTTAATTATCCTTGTTTAAAGGGTTCTGTCTACAGTCCCATATGTGCAGCTATGATTCCAACAATTATGTGCATATATTACTCAGATAAACAAATAAAATAAAATACATTGATTAAAAGATATACACTAGAGTATATGGATAAAATAAAACAAAAAAAAAATATGACAACTACACAGCATAAAAAACATACTACATAGCTTATAATAACTCAATGATTAAAAACAATGTACTTGTCTGACATGGGTTTGAAATATCAAATGAGAGAAAAAACAATGTAAACAAATGTTGGATATGTAGAAATTTGATACAAGAAATAGATTTGCAGAGTGCTGTCATTAAAATGTGACATCAAATACTCCCAGCAGTTAAAACAAAGCAACAAATGCCAATTACCTAGACTGTAATAGATACTATGCTGAACATGCAGAATCTCATTTGTATTTGTGCCTGTTCACATTTTAACACCCAGTAACTTGAAGCACATCGTCCTACACTCAAAGTACATGCTGGTTTTTTTAGCCCTACACTCAAAGTACATGCTGGTTTTTTTTAGCCCTACACTCAAAGTACATGCTGGTTTTTTTTAGCCCTACACTCAAAGTACATGCTGGGTTTTTTTTAGCATAATAAAATGTTTTTGACAGTGCCTGTAAATACACGACACAGGTGGTTTTGTCTGCATTTTCGCACCTGAAGAACTACTTTCTCCCCTTGCCAAGCCCAGGAAAGAAGCGGCTGACTCTTGATACACATGAAAAAACACTTGCACAAAGCTTGTAATATGCTTTAAATACACAAATTTACAGTATGAGCTCAACAACATGGAAAAAAAATGCTTGAAAATCACCAGAAATGCACTCTGCTCAGGTGTGATTGCAGGCTCGAGGAGAGAAAATGAAGAAATGACACTGATGGCAGACTGATAGAAGATCAAAAACTAAGAGGAAGCAGGTCTGTAATTACATGTAGACATATAGGAAATTAACTTGCACCCTGCCTATGCAGGTCAAAACCACAGGATCACTTTAAATCCAGCTCATTCAGCAGGTTATACTCACCATCTCTTTGCTTTCAGAATAATACATTTCCTGTTGGATATGAGGATATGAAGCTCTATTTATTCTCCAAGTTGATTCCAGTTGTAGATTACACAGGGAGGGCTAAGAGTCTTCTCCCATCTCCATGTGATGAGACTAGTAGCTGAATGGTGAATTGCCAAGGAACACAACTGGCATCTGGAGGACAGGGAGTTAGTGACGTTCTCCCCTATACCTTGAAGTACCAGGTATTTATCTTCCTGCCCTGACAGCCATCAGAGTGGTGGGGGAGTGATGGGACGGTGTTTGTCCTGTATGGGCAAAGCACAATTTTACTTAAAAAAAAAGAAGAAAAAATGGAACTGGTTTTGTAAAAGCAATAATTAAATTTGGTTTATAAAAAAAAAAATTCTATTCCAGTGTGTATTCTTAATTCGAAAAAGTACCTTGTGTTGTTTTCAGCCTCCTTCGAATCTCAAAATTCCTCTCCAAAACAGGGCAATTTTATTGGCCATTGAGCAACTGGAGTACCACACCAAAAAATACAGTACTCAAGTACACTCTCAATAGATGAAGAATAAACATTCACCAATAGTTTCTAAGCCACTTTTTCTGAGTAATCTCAGGAAATATAGTTGTGGCTGTGATTTTTTTTTTTAATCAGTTCAGCTCCAGAGCATTTTTTTTTATTTTTCGCATACATGTAAATTTATGTCACAAGATATTTGTGCAACTGTTTATTACACGCAAATTTTCCGAAAAAAATATATTAAAATAAATTGTAGTGCAAAAAACACTCAATAAAATACCCATTTTTGGTTACAATATAAAAGATGAGGTTGCAACAAGTAAATAGATTCCATACATTCCAAGTCCTAAAATTGCGTGTGCCCACAATATCGCCAAAAACTACAGCACCCTAAAATCACCATAGGTGACACTTTAATAGCCTTTACAGCTCATCAGTTTAGAGTTAACTAGGAGCTCTTGTGCTAGAATTATTTTTCTCACCCTTATATTTGTGGCAGTATTGGGCTTGATTTGTGAAAGTAATGGAGCTGCCACATCACTTTCACCTTCAAGACAAGAGGAGGATGAACGAAAACCCCACAAGCTGCAGCCAGTGTCTCTGGGCAGTAGCCACAGCAGTGCAACAGCACCATAGTGGTACTGCACTGTTCTGGTGACAGTATGTAATTTTTTTTCTTTCATATACTGGTACTAAAGCAAGAGCTGTATCATTCTGCTATGATATGATATGACTATGATATAACTGTATGTCAGTGCAGCTAGCCATTGTCTCTAATCACTGCCACAGCAGTACAATGTAACCAGACCAATGCAGTCAGTCACAGTGTCCCTGATCATCACCATACCAGCCCCAGTGTCACCATAAAGCCTTGTTCATATGTGCAGTGTTCTCTGAAGAGTATGTGTTCTAACTGCTTTTCAGAGAGCATTTGACAGGCAGTGAATAGAAGCTGTACTGCCTGCTTTAACCTCTTGACCTCTTTAACCTTTTGAATGGGTCATAAACAGTGGGCAATACACCTTTTGAAAACAACGGGTAGTATAATTATTGTCACAGTTGTGAAGCAAAGCATTGCAGTCACGGCATGTGTACACCTCCAGCCTCTGCTTCTATCCCCTTCTAAAGGGGCTAGCAGTTGTGGGTGGTAAAACCATGGCTCAGTCGTAAGGTTTTACTGCTTCCTTTAACCTCACGTGTGAACAAGCCCTAATAGTTCAGCCAGTCACAGTGACTCCAATCACCATAACACCAGTCTACGTTTAGCTAGAACAGTGTTCCTAATTGCCAACACACTAGACCATTGCAGCCAGCAGCAGTGTTCGTTATCACCTCCACACCAGTTGCAATGTCACCAGACCAGAGTAAACCAGTGACAGAGTTTATGATCACCACCATGCCAGTCCCAGTTTCACCGGATCAGTGTATGTCAGCAACAGTTTTCATAACTGCCACCACACCAGTCCCAGTGTTACTAGACCAGCCTAAGTCAGCAACAGCGTTTTTTATTGCCAGCCACACCGGACCTAGTGTCACCAGACCAGTGCCATCCAGCAACACTGTTCCTGATCACTGCCACACCAGAGCCAGTGTTACCAAACCAATGCAGCCATCAACAGTGTCCCTATTCTCCACCACATCAGTACAGTGGTACCAGAAACACTGCAGCCAGTAACGGTGTTCCTGATCAAACTGTAGAAAAATAGTAAGAGAGCGCTATCTGAGACTCAGGAAAATAGCCGCTAGAACACCAAAAAAGGTAACCAAGGACAAATCTTCCAATAAATCTATATAGAGAAAAGGTGCAGCGCTAGATGTAAATAAAACTAGACATATTATAACAACATGCTGAATGAACATAAAATAGACATAAAATCGAGTGCAAAGTAGTGAATCACACTGGGTAAATTTAAATGAGTGAATGTCCCAAAATGATTCAAACGCCACCACGGGGAACCACTAGATCCAGTTGAAGTGCGTGAAAACGGGAGTCCGGTGTATCCCACAGTGGATAATGGGTATAAAGAATGCGCACTCACCAGAAGTGAGAAGAAAAATATAAGATATCCTCTCTCAGGTAGTGGTCATCTACTGCCAAAACAGGGTCAGAGTAATGCACCATCCAATCTGATCCAGGGTAGGTAATCCACAAAGGCCTTAGCACTGTGTCACCATCTGAGGTCCCTCTAGAACGGTTTCTGCAAGTGGGGACTCATGTACACTTCAGGATGGCCACCAGCGGTGGTCAGACGTCCAGGAAACGTAGCCCCCCCTGACGCGTTTCGTGCGATGCACAGCATCATAGGGTGCTGGGCTTACCTGATCCTGATCACACCACACCAGTGCAGTGTTGCCTCCTCCTTCCACCTATACTAAACTTGGCTTGTTTATTAACCATGTTTATGCCTGTTATCTGGACCAATCCTTTGCCTGTCTGCTCAGCATGTCTCTGCCTGCTGCCTGAACTGACCCACTGCACATCCCACTGACTATGTTTCTGTGAGACACCAGTCCCAGTCATCCTCTGTGGACAACTGCACTCCTGCAATATTTTTCCTTTCTCCAGCTCTCTGTACTTCTTGGCCAGTGAACATGGCATTCCTGGGGACAGCCATGTACCAATAGGCTAGGCTTGCTTAGATTACAGGAATGGCGACTGCTACAGGTGATGCTACACTTAAACTGGGAATACATGTTTAATTTTTTTCCTTCAGCCAGCAGGTTGAACAAAAAGATACTGACAGATCCCCACATCAACATAACTCTCCAACTGGCTCGCTGTTCTATTGTATTCTGACAACGGGGACTCCCGTCCCCCCTCCCAAAATACATAGACCAGTGCAACCAGCATTGGCTGAAATTGCTGATCAAATGCTGGTTTTGCAGCATGACCGTTCAACCAAAGCCAGTCATTTTTCGGTGTTTTCCTGTCAGGAAATTAAATGCTTATTTTATGCTGCTTAAAAACCCAAAGGTGCTGCTTGGAGTTTGGACTTCTCTATGTGGCTGAGCTGTGAAACAAGTCTCACATATGTGGTAGCCCCATACCAGAAGGCATAGCAGAATGTGTTTTTGGGTGTAATTGTAATTATGACTATGCTCTGTGTGAGAAACAATGACAACTTTGTAAAAAAAATATTTAACTTCATAAAACTCACCATGCCACTTACTAAATACCTTGGGTAGTCTAGTTTCCAAAAGAGGGTCATTTTGGGAGTATTTGTACTGTCCTTTCATTTCATGAAATTAGGACTGATCAATGTTCTAATACAGTGGTTCTCAACCTTTCTAATGCCGTGACCCCTTAATACAGTTCCTCATGTTGTGGTGACCCCCAACCATAAAATTATTTTCGTTGCTACTTCATAACTGTAATTTTGCAGTGGGAGGAGTAGTGCCACATCATTGGTGTCAGTGGAAGGAGTAGTGCCCCATCACTGATGTCAGTGGGATGAATAGTGCCCCATCGTTGGTATCAGTGGGAGGAATAGTGCCCCATCACTGGTGTCAGTGGGAGGAATATTGCCCCATCACTGGTGTCAGTGGGAGGAATAGTGCCCCATCACTGGTGTCAGTGGGAGGAATAGTGCCCCATCACTGGTGTCAATGGGAGGAATAGTGCCCCATCGTTGGTATCAGTGGGAGGAATAGTGCCCCATCGTTGGTGTCAGTGGGAGGAATAGTGCCCCATCGTTGGTGTCAGTGGGAGGAATAGTGCCCCATCGTTGGTATCAGTGGGAGGAATAGTGCCCCATCGTTGGTATCAGTGGGAGGAATAGTGCCCCATCATTGGTGTCAGTGGGAGGAATAGTGCCCCATCATTGGTGTCAGTGGGAGGAATAGTGCCCCATCATTGGTGTCAGTGGGAGGAATAGTGCCCCATCATTGGTGTCAGTGGGAGGAATAGTGCCCCATCATTGCTGTCAGTGGGAGGAATAGTGCCCCATCATTGGTGTCAGTGGGGGGAGTAGTGCCCCATCATTGGTGTCAGTGGGGGGAGTAGTGCCCCATCACTGGTGTCAGTGGGGGGAGTAGTGCCCCATCACTGGTGTCAGTGAGAGGAGTAGTGCCCCATCATTGGTGTCGGTGGGAGGAGTAGTGCCCCATCATTGGTGTCAGTGGGGGGAGTAGTGCCCCATCATTGGTGTCAGTGGGGGGAGTAGTGCCCCATCATTGGTGTCAGTGGGAGGAATAGTGCTCCATCACTGGTGTCAGTGGGGGGAGTAGTGCCCCATCACTGGTGTCAGTGGGGGGAGTAGTGCCCCATCACTGGTGTCAGTGGGAGGAATAGTGCCACATCACTGGTGTCAGTGGGAGGAATAGTGCCACATCATTGGTGTCAGTGGGAGGAATAGTGCCCCATCATTGGTGTCAGTGGGAGGAATAGTGCCCCATCATTGGTGTCAGTGGGAGGAATAGTGTCCCATCATTGGTGTCAGTGGGAGGAATAGTGCCCCATCATTGATGTCAGTGTGGTGGAGGGGAGAATAGTGCCCCATCATTGGGGTCGGGGGGGGGGGGAATAGTGTCCCATCGTTGGTGTCAGTGGGGGGAGGAATAGTGCCCCATCATTGGTGTCAGTGGGAGGAATAGTGCCCCATCATTGATGTCAGTGTGGTGGAGGGGAGAATAGTGCCCCATCATTGGGGTCAGGGGGGGGGGAAATAGTGTCCCATCGTTGGTGTCAGTGGGGGGGGAAATAGTGTCCCATCGTTGGTGTCAGTGGGGGGAGGAATAGTGCCCCATCGTTGGTGTCAGTGGGGGGAGGAATAGTGCCCCATCGTTGGTGTCAGTGGGGGGAGGAATAGTGCCCCATCGTTGGTATTAGTGACAGCCTGGGCTCGCTCTCTCACTTACCTGTCAGCTGTCTTCCTTCTCTGGCCGCTCTCCTCTTCACTCGCTCCGGCAGCTCCCTCGATCTTCTTTGATGTACGCGCGCTGCCGCTCGGCTCCTCCTCTCCAAGCTCCACCTCCTCGCCGGTGATTGGTCGCATGTGTGCCTCTCCTGAGCTACAGTTCCGGTGGCCAATCAGCGGCGAGGAGGCGGAGCTGCTGAGCGATCCTGGAGGTGTGGCCAGGTGACAGGAGCAGCGTATCATCCCGCCCACACATCGCCGGAGAGAGGAGCGGTGTCTCGGTTCCTAAGACCATCGGAAATATGTGTTTTCCGATGGTCTTAGGCGACCCCTGGGAAATGGTCGTTCGACCCCCAGGTTGAGAACCGCTGTTTTAATAAATATATATCTATATCCTATGGTATGTAGACTCTATACCCTTCACACAGACTAAATAATATACATTGATTTGTTTTGTTTTGATCAAGTAAATGTATCAGAATACATTTTGGCCTGAATTTATGAAGAAAGATTATTTACAGATATTTATAACAATCTAAGAAAACCATAACATTTTGCCACAGCAAGCCATCATTGTGCTTTGCTAGTTATGGTGGATATATGGTGATTGCTGACAATACTATGGTAGTAGGCTGTAAAAGGGGAGGAGAGGAGGAGATGAGCAGTGTGCAGCAAACAATTTAACCATTTGAGACCAGCATGTTAAACCCCCTTCCTTTTCAAGCCTTTTTTCAGTTTTCAATGCCGTCACACTTTGAATAACAATTACTCATTCATGCAACACTGTACCCTCATGAATTATATATCATCTTTTGAGACAGATAGAGTTTTCTTTTGATGATATTTAATCACCATTGTGGTTTTTTTTTGCCTATCTAAAGGAAAAAAGGCCAAACATTTGGAGAAAAAACATATGCAGCAGTGAAAAATGGAAAGGCTAGACTATAAATTTTTGGTGCTTAGCAATTATTGATGGACAGGGAAAGATCATAAAAAGTTTGGTAAATGGTAGGGTGGGGAAAAGAAGGATGTATTAAGGGTGGGGTCAAGAGCAAGGAAAAAAACACATAGTAAATGTATTTAGTAGCTGAATATTATAAATCAGATTATGTTCTGGATGCATAATAAAGAGAATAGATTAAAGTGATATTAAAGGCTGATTTCATACTTACCTGCTCTGTGCAATGGTTTTGCAAAGAGCAGTCTCAACTGCTCTGTTTGTCCATTCAGACACAGAACGAGACTGAGTCCCACCCTCTGCTCTCTCCTCATTGGCTCTCTGGCTGTGATTGACAGTAGTGGGAGGCAACGACTCCTGCTGCTGTCTTAGCCAATGAGGAGAGAGAGACCCTGAAGAGCCACTGCTCTTGTGAACATCGCTGGATCGAGATGGGGCAGGTTTTAGGGGGGCGGGGGGTGGGCTCCTGTACACAGAAGTTTTTTTTACCTTAATTCTTAGAATGCATGAAAGTAAAAAACCTTGAACCTTTACAACCACTTTAATTATCAGCAATGGTAGACTAGCTGTGGATATGGTACTATTATTGATGTAGAAACCCCCTGCAGTTTCATGACCTGCCAATCACACCACATGTAGTATGGCTGTCCTTGAATAAAAAAAGATTTTATATGTGAAAAGTAGAATACCATAAATTATAAGGATCCATCTATACATATTTCCATGTGTGTTTAAATACAAATATCTAAAGACCTTTCCAGAATCCATTTTTTTTACCATATGGCTTAGCCTTCTAATTTGGATTTGGGTTCTATATATTTTTTGCATTCCCACAAGATAACAAGATGCCAGGAGCAAACAGTTTATTCTTGGAATGCAGAATGATAATCCACACACCATACACCCACTCCATTTTCCCTTAATGCTTATTTGTTGTTGACGTGTTTCTAAAATTTAGTCATAAAAATCCTTGGAACTATTATAATAGCAGAGGTTCTAACATTACAATTTAGTAGTTTAAAGAGTAAGTTCACCTTTGCTACAATAAATAAATAAATTCACGTGATCTTGCAGGGTAAAAATGTGCATTTGTTATTTTTTTTTTTTTTTTTACAAAAAAACCTGCAAAGCATTGCACCCACCATCAGTGGATAGTGGGCTCAATGTCAGGCTCCTGCAGACACTTCCTACAACTCTCTGTCTGTACCTCTATACACACAGAGAGTTACTGAGCTACAAGAAGTATCAATGGACTATGAAGGTGCTGATCATTGAAAAGTCCAATGAGAACTACAAGTCTGCTGCGGTGGAAGATGGGACTTGTAGTTTATTCATGATGTAGCTTTGAGGGAAGAGTACAGCACTACCCCACAGATTTTAAATGTGGCTGTGGGAAAAAGAACCATTACCCACTGTTGCAGGGGAAGGGGTTCTGGGGGTGAGGGGGCTGGTGATTACTAGTTTGTTATGTTACACCTTAAATATGGATGTATTATTATTATTATACAGGATTTATATAGCACCAACGGTTTGCTCAGCGCTTTACATTATAATGGGAGACAGTACAGTAACAATACAGTTCAATACAAGAGGGAATTGAGGGCCCTGCTCCTTGGTGTTTGCAATCTAGGAGGTAGAGGTTAGTGGTACAATAGGTAAAACTGTGGGGGATGGAGTGGTTGGAAGAGTAGAGGTATTAGCAGAGGGCGGGATAGGCTTCGCTGAAGAGATAGGTTTTCAATGATCGCCTAAAGGTAAGTAGAGTAGGTGATAGTCTGATAGATAGGGGTAGGGAGTTCCAGAGGATGGGTGACGCCCTGGAGAAGTCTTGGAGACGAGCATGGGAGGAGGAGATAAGGGAGCTAGAGAGTAGGAGGTCTTGCGAGGAGTGGAGTGTACGCTTTGGGTAATATTTAGAGATAAGATCGGATATGTAAATTGGGGCAGTGTTGTGGATGACTTTGTATGTCATAGTTAGTGCTTTGAATTTTATCCATTGGGCAACTGGGAGCCAGTGGAGGGATTGGCAGACAGGGGTGGCAGATACAGAGCGGTTAGTGAGGTGGATGAGTCTGGTAGCAGCATTCATGATAGACTGAAGGGGGGATAGCCTGCGATGAGGTAGGCCAATGAGGAGGGAGTTACAATAGTCGAGGCGTGATATGACAAGGGAGTGAATAAGTTGCTTAGTAGTTTCCGGGGTTTGGAATGGTCATATCTTGGAGATGTTGCAGAGGTGAAGTCTGCATGATTTTGTCAGCGATTGGATCTGGGGCTGGAAGGACAGATGGGAGTCTAGGATTACACCCAGTACTCTGGCATGAGGGGATGAACTAATGATTGTGTTATCGATATTTATGGTGAAGTCAGTGAAGGTGGCACGGGCAGGGGGGAATACTAGGAGCTCCATTTTGGAAAGGTTGAGTTTGAGGAAGTGGAGTCACATCCAAGCTGATATGTCACTTAGTAGGCTAGCGATGCGGGTGGAGACTGAAGGGGTGAGGTGAGGGGTAGACAGATAGATTTGCATGTCATCAGCATAGAGATGGTAATTGAAGCCGTGGGAGTTTATCAAGTGACCAAGGGAGGAGGTGTAGATGGAGAAGAGAAGGGGTCCAAGGACAGAACCTTGAGGGACCCCTACAGAGAGAGAGAGTGAAGAGGAGGGGGCAGCGTTATAGGTAACACTGAAGGAGCGCTGCAATAGATAGGACGAGAACCAGGAGAGAGCGGAGTCTCTGAGGCCAAGAGAGTGTAGTTTTTTGAGGAGGAGGGGATGGTCAACCGTGTCAAAAGCCATGGAGAGGTCGAGTAGTAGGAGTATTGAATAGTGGCCGTTGGTTTTTGCAGTTAGTAGGTCATTAGAGAGTTTTAGTAGGACAGTTTCAATGGAGTGTAGAGGGCGAAAGCCAGACTGTAAAGGGTCGAGAAAGTTGTTGTCAGTGAGGTAGGAGCTCAGACGATTGTAGACTAAGCGTTCTAGGAGTTTAGAGGTAAATGGCAGCAGGGAGATGAGTCTTAGGTTGTTCAGGTTGGTGGGGTCTAGGGAGGGTTTTTTTTTTAAGTATGGGAGTGATGTGCGCTTGCTTTAGAGGGGAGGGGAAGGCGCCTGTAGAGAGGGAAAGATTGAAGATGTGAGTGAGGGAGCATAGGATGGAAGAGGAGGGTGACCGAAGGAGTTGTGAGGGGACAGGGTCCAGGGGGCAGGTGGTGAGGTGGGCTTCTGAGAAGACCTTGAGGACCTCTTCGATGGTAGTGAGGTCAAAGGAGGAAAGTGTTGATTGAGGTATGGTATGAGGAATGCTAAGTGGGGTGGGTGTCTGTGTAGTGGCAATGTCCCTATGAATTGCTTCAATCTTGTTTTGGAAGTGGTTTGCAATCTCGTGGGCAGTGAGTGAGGTGCTGGGTGGCGGTGGGGGCGGAGAAAGTAGGGAGTTAAAGGTAGAGAAGAGCCAACGAGGACTCGAAGAGAAGGTATTAATGAGAATGACAAAGTAGGCTTGTTTGGCAACGTGAAGGGAGGAAGTTTATGTTAGAAAGGCAGATTTATAACGGGTGAACTCTTGGTGGGATTTGGTTTTACGCCATAATCGCTCCAGCGCGTGACTGTGTCGTTTGAGATTCTGGGTGTGGTCGATCTGCCAAGGTTGTAGAGGTCGGGCCTGATGCTTTGTGTTGTTAGGGGAGCAAGTGAGTCTAGAGCGGATGAAATCGAGTTGTTGTAGACAGCAGTGGCCAGGTCGGGGCAGGACGGGGTGATGCTGTCATAGAGTTGGTCAGTTGCAGAGTGGAAGGGAGCCGGGTTTAGGTTTTGGAGATTTCTGCTGGTAATTGTAAAATATAATATATTGGTAAAGGTGAACCTATCTTTTAAATTGTGAAATCCTTTAAACCTAAAGGATATATTGGCATGCATGAAAAAATAATAAATTGAAATAGCTGTTTGTTATATGGTAAATCCCCTCATTTTTCCTATATAGCCATTTCAGTCTAAGGGGATGACAGTCTCCTACTATAGGATTATTAATATAGTAGCAACATACTGTATAACAGAGAACTCAAAATCAAATGTCTTTAGTACACTTAAACCCCTTACATGATAGGGGTAAAAAGCCAGTTAATCTACCATTTTGTTTTGGGTTGTTGGGGGAAACCTACACAAAGGAAGGACATAAAAACCCTATTCAAATCATGTCCCATGAGGTGGACCTGCAAGGCACTATACTACAACTACTGAGCTACTAATCTGCCCGGATTGCATTATACAACAGATAGCAGTGACACAGCAACAGACATTCCTTGGTCTGATATGAAGGGGACAGCTCTGAGACCTATTCTATCTCTTGTCACCAATGGAAGCATCATTATGAGGCTGAGCAAAATCTATTGATTGCTTCAGTGATGTTTTATTTTATTTGGCATTTGTGTATGGTAAGTGTTGGGAATGAAAAGGATTTAAAAGAGAAGTGCCTAATATGAAAAAAAAAAACATACATACTAACCAACTGCCCCCCACTACCTCTATACCGACAACTGAGTGATCAGTGGTTTTTGGTTCTTGGTCTTCAGTGAGCACGGAACCTGTGCCTGTCAGTCACAGGCTCTCTGCTGTGGCTCTGCAATGCTCACTGGAGTGCTGTTCTGTGAAGCAGAAGGGATCGGCTGGCTCAGGTTCTCAGCTGCTCTCTGAGGTCTGGCATTTGGGTGGATCCCGAGATCTCTGCAGACCAGTGTCTGCACCAACTGAGTGATGTCAGCTGACAGCTAGCAAAGCCTGCTGTCAGCTAAATATGGGTCACAGGAGTGCAGAAAGAAGTACACTCCTGCGATCCCCTGGAGAAGTAGGGCCCAAAGAACATTTGCCCTACTTCTCCCCTAAGGTAATTTGCTTTATGTTTTGCAACAGGGTCTAGGATCATGTAACCTTGCCACTGGCAGGAAATTGTCCATTTGTAGCTGATAATTGCTTCTCACAGTAATAACAGAATTAATGATGCTAATAACATGATTTACTGAACATGTTTGATTTATCTAACATTTGTTTTAGTGGCTTATGTCATTTCTCTCTGCGGAGGGTTAAGAGACACTGGAATAACTTACTGGTCTAGTGCCCTGATGCAGGAATGCAGAAGACATCATTGACACAATGATTAAAGTGGTTGTAAAGGCTCAGGGATTTTTACCTCTGCTTCACAAACTTCACCAATGGATAGAGCTTCTCCATATATTCCGTTAGGGGGTACAAGTAGATTATGGAAGGCTTCCTTATACCAGCAGTCTTAAGCAGCCCATAGATTAGTTTGTTTTTTTGTTCAGCCATCAGTTCCCCTATCCACACACTTGAAGTGGATGGGGGAATCCTCCCCACTGAGCTATTATATTCTCACAGCTGGTAGACTTCCTCGCCATCAGACTACACTGATCAACTTTGCCAGTTGTAGCAAGTAGATCACCTTTTGTACAGCCACCCTGTCCATACATAGATCGAAATTCAGCCAGTCCTTCAGTCCCTACTGAACCTGATGAATTTTGATCCATTTATGGCTGACTTTAGTAGTCTGTGTGGGTGACAAGGTTAAGACTCACTTGGGTCCTATCAAGCCCTTAGTATCCAGTAACTGCCTTACCTTGATGACCTCTTTAGTTCGACACTAATTTAATTTCTGTGGTTAGCAAGAAGTGACAACTTTAACCTGGATATAATGCATTAGCAAGACATCTCAATATTAAAGTGGAACTACACTGCATCTTAGCACCACAAACCAAGAAAGCTATTTAATTCATTGTTAATATTCAAAGCAAACTCGCCCATCCATCCATGTCTCCAAGCTTTATTTAGCTGAGAAATGATTTTGAAAAACATCCCCTGTCATTTCTAGCAGTGGCCATCTTGAGTAAGGGCAGATGATTCATGTAGCATTTACTTCCTGGAATCTATCTGCCCTTAGCTTAGGCATTGGCTTAGCTGAGAACCTTCCCTCCCATCCTAAAGACTGCTGGGATGTATGACATAATTTGCCTAGGCATGGAAACCAGAAAGTAACTATAGAAATTTAAAAAAAACTTAAAACATGTATATATGATACACTTTCTTTCTTATCCATTTACTAATGCTAGCAGCATCAGGATTAAAAATACTCCACGTTGATTGAGAGAGTGAAGTTCCACTTTAGATGTATACAAAATACAAGATATTAAGATATATATATATATATATATATATATATATCTGTAAGTATAAAATATAGAATAGTCAAATGGAATTCTTGCTTATAGTAGCAAGTCATTTCAACTTTTTTATTTTGAGGGGATGACCTCTGATGCCTTAAGTCTGTGCATTGTTTATCCAAACTGCTGTAGATCAGCTGGAGTGTTTGGTGTGGTTTGCATGCACCCAAAGATATGAAAGCCAGAGGTAAGTTTTTTACATACATTTATGCCAAAGTGATTCAACATTGCAACTTCAAGCTTGAAAAGATGCTGTGTGATTTCAATGGTTTTAATAGGTCATAGTCCTGAAAATTAATTGTCAGTTTTCCTGCCAGTGTCTCAGGAGTATGAAACATTCCATAAAGTGAGATACTAAGACTTTTTTCTATTTGCATTACTTTTTACAGTATAATCCATTAGCACACATGGACATGACAACATGAACATGGGTTACAAATTGTAACAAATATAACTGCATTCATTAGATTTTAAATGCCTCTCATAATGCCACATATGGTACAAAAAATGCCTGTCTGACATTGTCCTAAAACTTGGTTTTCTTTAAAACTGTGAGAAAATAGTTCTCCCTACAGAGTGTAGACTGTGAATGCCAGTTATAAAATATCTTGACACAGAAAAGAAGCATTAATATTTTATATAAAATAACAAGGTAAGTTGCACACAGGCTAAGAGATAATCTTGTCTTTGTTCCATGAACCACAATTTGCCATTGCTGAGGAGTGAGCACTGCATCCAATTTGTGTAATTGCATAATTTGCCTGTGTTGTGTCCTCCGCCTACCCAACCCTGAAAACTCAGCACTATGCCCCGCAGAGCTCTTGTGTTCATTTTCATTTGGATTAGACCTAAAGAGGCTGAGATGATCAAGCCATAGACAATTATACGCTAATCAGGCAACATTTCTCTGAGTTATTTATTTTGGTTATCTGCACTGCTTTTTACATACTACAGCAATGAGATCACAAATCTTTCAGGCAATTTAATAAAGCCTTAAAAAACATTATTTGGGTATCTAGCAAACCAATCAGGTAACTTTTTTTCAGTTTACTGCAGTTTGAATATGAAAGTAAATGTCTAGTCATAACTCGCTTTTTATACAAGTAGGTAAGAGCTAACACCCCTGTCAGTTTATTTATTTTTGACTGTTTTCATCCCATTAGGGAAACTACCCTTGTTTCTTGCCTTAGGCATGCCTTACATGATGAGATTCCCCCATCAACACAGTCAGTGTTGATGGGAGTAGCCCTCCCATGGAGTTTTTGTAATAACTTCATGTGAAATCTGACATGCTGCTTGTACCCAAGTCGTGCAGCAATCAGACTGCCCATAGATGTTTTTAATCTAGGCCAGTCACTGCTGAAGTATGACTGAGGTCCCTATTACCATCTCTGATTAAGATTCTGAGTCCTCACAACTTTCTCCTAAAGAGCCTACAGTATATTCCAACAAGTTACTGGTGACTCAGCTTTACAAGGAATCCTTGACACTCTGAAGCAGTGCATTGTACTCTGAAAATGGAGGATCAGTCTTTTTGTTCCAGGCTAGGGTCTTTTAGAACTGTTACTCCAAAGATTTTCCTGATATACTCAGTATGTAAAACCTTCCGCTAAGAGAATTGGGAACAACCAGCAGATTCATGGCTTTCTCTTGACAGTGTGAATGAGCTTTTTCTCTTTGAAAGGGAATTTATTGATAAGTGGTCTTTTGCCACTGGAGATGCTCCAGTTATCCACCTTAAATGATAAGTTCACCTTTTAACAAAAAATAATAAATGCAAATTATTTTCTACAGGTAAAAAAATGTGCATTTATTATTTTTTGTTTCTGGAGCCTCGAAAGCATTGCAAACCTGCCAGGGTATGTGTGTGTGCATACATCTAGTATGGGCAAGCAGATACTTACTGACTGGAAGACTTAATGAACCACCACGGTGTTCCACAGTGCTGTGGTAGTAAATTGAGAACTACAAGCCGACAGCTCTCTCACAATGGGGACTGGGGAGGGTGAAGTGGCCATTACTGTTCTTGTTCTTTTTTTCAGGGATTTCGCTGGCTACTAGTTGGATTAACTGATAAAGAATGAGAGTGCAGCGCTAACCCAAATAGCGATTAAACATATGATAGACCACATATGATAGTGGATCAGTAAAATGTCAGTGTAAGTTCATCAGATGTGCTGAAAGTGCATACAGTCTCCAATATGTAAAGAACCAAAAGTAGTGACTTTCAGAAATGATAATAGCCAAATAATGCACTAACCAGATAGCGCATATTAAAGCGCATGGAGCATTTAAGACCTGCCCCTGGTGCTCAGCCACTGTATCACTGGAGCCAGGAGATGTCATCTATAGGGTGACCACTAGATGTCATCTATCCGGATGGAAGCTGAGTCCAGCCACTGTATTAGAGGATCAGGCGGATGTCATCTATAGGGCGACCACTAGATGTCATCCGTTCCAGGAGGAGCTGTGTCATGGATCCAGGGATGTCACTTGCAGATGTGTCCTTTGCTAAGCACAGCCCCAGGACCTTCTTCTGCTAGCTCTTTGCCAAGTATTAGCTTCCCATGTCGTAGATAATTCAGGATTACGACGTCGTGCGTAAGAATTTTGAGAAGGCGGAGTTAGTGTGGTAGCGGATGAAACAGGAGCCTATCTAAGCCTATCTAATCGATCGGGACCCTACCTACTTTGGGCCAATCCTGAATTATCTACGACATGGGAAGCTAATACTTGGCAAAGAGCTAGCAGAAGAAGGTCCTGGGGCTGTGTGTCCACTATCATATGTGGTCTATCATATGTTTAATCGCTATTTGGGTTAGCGCTGCACTCTCATTCTTTATCAATTACTTTGGAGGTTCCCGAGGTGCCTTTTTGTGCAACCGTACTTACACCTATACACTGCGCTCGATTTTATATATAGATTTTATATATAAGTTTATTTTATTAGTTGGATTAACTACTTAGATTTCAGTTTGAGTTATCTGGTATAACTATAAGTCCTTTTTTGTTGGTGACTCAAATTTGTGAATCCATGTCAGTGTGGAACACCTCTCTTAAGTGAGACTTCCTCATCTCCAAGGATAAACTCTCATGTTGTGCAATGGTCTCTTGCAGTCATTTAAAGTGTTACTAAACCCACAGCAGTAATACAGTCTGTATATGCAGTAAAGCATGCTTATTTTACTCACTGGGGAACCTTATGGGTTAATCCTCCGCATTATGTAAAAACACTGATCTTGACTTCACTGATCTTCCCCTTCTTCCAGTGTCCCCCTCTTATCTCCTGATAAGACATATCGTGTGGAGTCACTCTGCACATGCTCAGTTTGGTGCACATTGCTAGAAAGGCTTTTTTTCCCTTGGGGAGTGCATGTCATCAGCACAAGGCCAAACAGCACTGTCCAGACAGAGGTCAGGGGTCCTGCATCCTCCTAGAACAGAAATAAAACTCCTCCTATAAGCTTTAACCAGTGCTCTACTGGACTCTGATAGAAGTCACAAGACTACTATATACTGCTGATGAGAAAAGATATTTAGCAGTTTATATTTACTAAAATAATAGCATTTCCATGTTCTGTGTACTGTGGCAGACCAGATATAGTGAATGCAGGGGGGTCCTGGGTTTAGTAACAATTTACGTTTATGTCTTGCATTGCGCAATGCCTGTTCAGATCCGTAGAGCACTTTGGCTCTTTTTTCATGCCTTTCAAGGATATGCTAAGGGAACATTGTAATTACTCACCCTTTAAGGGTAGGTGTCTTTTTAGTTATTCCCTTGACACTATTATTCCTGATGCCTTTATGGCTTGGGATGTGCCTCTGCCTCCTATGTGTAGGAGGTCTTGGAATGGGGAAAAGGAACTCAATTCTTCATCTACCACTTCAGTAGCACCTCATAGACAAGCACAGTCTAATTTTCACTCAAATGTAAAATATAATTTTTCCAACCCCCCCATATAAAAGGTGCTTTTTCCATTTTTTCAGGTAGAAGGACTTTTGTTTTCCCAACTGGGATTCCCTACAGCTTTATATCCTAATGATTTTGATGCTGAGGTTTCCCCCTTTTAGCTCCGCTTTTAACCTTTAGATCATTCATCTTTGTTTAGCTGCCTTTTCTTGCATTACTGAACCCTAGTTATTTTTTCAGTACTCTTTAAGTTCCCTGCACTCTGTGAGCTCTGATTCTTACCCTGCCGGAAATCTTTCCTTGCAAGTGTAACTTGTTTGATCCCACACTCCTCTCTGTGGAACACCCTTAACCCTTGAGTTCAGGAGGTTTGAGGTCCATAAACTGGAGGATGCACCTGATAATTGAGTCTCCAAGAAATGTGCATGATTAGGACAGCCCTCTAAGCAAATCTCAATCGAAGGAGGATAGACAGCATAAACAGGAAAAAACAAGGTAGTTATCCTAAATCCCTTCAAAAGATAAAGTGAAGTTGTCTGCAGCATATATATAAGAGGGTAGGCAAGGAGGGGGATACATCGTAGTGCAGATTTGGCATTAGGGATCTGCTCAAGATCTTAGGTTATTTCAACATTACTCTGGTTGTCTGAATGTTTGTATAGCACTGGTTCTTCTACAGCTACTATATATGACAACTTCCTGCCAATGGTTGTTAAGGAAGCAGCAGGTGACAGCAACCACTGTGTCTTTAGCAACCAATGGCATAACCCAGCCCCATTAATAAAGTAGGATAGTTCCATTTCCATATTTGGTAAATGACATCTCTCAGGAGACCCCATCCCTTATTTTACATTTTAGCGACAGGGAGATGTCATTTGTGGTGAGTGTAGCAACAGGATTGGACACATCTGTCAGTCAACTGGTGTTTTCTTTCCGCGGTCGGTGGACATCATTCATTGTAACTGATGAGGATCTACTTTGTTGGATGAAGTGATTGATGGTGGATCTACATTGTGGGGCATTTTTTTAAATTTAATTACTTGTCAAAAATGTGTGTGTCTTTACACTTTTCACTTGTTTTGTGTGCATAAATAGGGGTAATCATTGATGTAGTAGTGGGCTGGTATCTGGGGTGCCCCCTAATTTTTAAATGGGCTTCCAAATTCTGATAATCTCCCTGCATAGAGACTCACACAACTATGGGGCTAGGGTTGTGGGAAAGAGGCCCTTGTCCTCATCAACCTCAGGACAAGGTGCTTCACCAGGGGGATCCTCCCTGAGAAGTTAGCCCCCTTAATGTTAGGGGCAAGTGGCCTTCCACTTTCTTTCCTCTTCCCTGTCCTTCTAGGCTGAATGCTCAGATGAGGGTCTGGTAAGGATTTCTAATGGGACTTTTTTTTTGCATGGGGTTACCTCTATACCAAATGGCCTGGTATAATATTTGGGGGGGAAGGGAGACGGGAAAGAATCTGCTATGCTCAGACTGTAAATAATATGACACTTGGCTTAGCAGAAACTGTGAAAAGTTAGGAGATGAACACTGACCATGGGTAGGGTGTAAAACTACAAGAGTTACACTGATGAAAGTCTCTCAAAAAGACAAGAACATAGTGGGATATGAGTTCTGTCTAATTGGAAAGTCATGGAATCCCAACAGAGTGGGTCGAGTCTTGAAGAGAATCAGGCAATGCAAGGAATGCAACCCAAGTGGGGTCCAAGGGGCAGACAGCACTATGGGACACTCTTTGTGGTGAATATATAATGCAGCAAGTGTACTGGGTGGCCCCAGATCTCTATGTAAGGTATAATTCTAGCAACCTGCTGATCCCCAGGGAGTGCCTCTGTTATAGAGGAATGTTTATTATTTTTTGCTTCTCCAGTTTGCAACTAGAATGCTCCAAAATCCCTGAGTAAGGTTTACATTTTTGATTCAGCATTCCCCTCCCTGTCTATCATTTAGCATTTACACATGGCAAGGTTGACATCATATAGTACAACTGACTGTCTCAGAGTCACCCATCCCTATATTTTGAAGAGAGAGGAGACGTTTCATGGGTCCTATTTGACCCAGAAATACAGGAGCTTGGAAAGGGCTGCCTAAGGTACATCCCATAAAGTTAATCTGTTAATTTGCCTAGTAAGTGCATGTTCTTTTAAAAAAAACATTTTTTAATTAAAGCATGACTTTTATAATTTTTATATTTGCTTTGCATCCAGCACTTTAAGTGACAAAGGGACTTACAAATTCTGCCCCAAACTTTATCTCTGTGATAATCCCACCAGCACATAGCTTAGATTAGAACATCATTTTTAAGTCATATAGTCTGTGATTTTCATAAGTAAAAATAAAGATCGCTGTTTCCACACTGACCTGAAAAATAAGACATCGGTTTGCAATGGATTTGAAAAGGATAGTCTTCATCCTGTTAACACACGCAGAATTGACAAAAATGTACACAACTCTAGATTTTAACAAAAAGTCTTTCTAATACAATGATTTCATATAGGTACGATGTTTATAAAATGTATAGGAAAGGTGAAGCTTAAAATTATATTAACGCTTCAGATAATGTTTTTTTTTTATTAAAATAACAAATATATTATACTTACCTGCCCTGCGCAATGGTTTTGCACAGAGTAGCCCTGATCCTCCTCTTCTCGGCCCCCCACCCCCACCCAATGCCCCCATAGAAAGCTGGTAACCTTGACATGAAAACATTTCAACCCCATTTAGAAGATTGAGATGCTTTATATTATATCTTGCAGCCTTTTGATCTGTGTTAGCTGCCATTTGAGTCAAAAGAAGGAAACAACCCGACAGTGTAGATGGCCATAGATAGAATTTTCAGAGAAAAGTGTTAGGAACATTCATATGAAAATTCTTAGAACATTCCCAGAACATTTGAATGGTGTTCGAAAGATTTTGTTTGCTTTTATCATTTGATTTTGGAATGAATGGACTTTACCGAATGAAAAGCACAAACAGTGTTGGACATTTGTTCATTCGAGAAAAATATTTCATCCTGTTCCTTCGAATGTTCTTGTTTGAAAATGGATATTGATTTGACCCACTAATGATTAGAAAAACAAACAAACTGTCTTAGAACATTCTTTCCTAAGAATTGTTGTTTGAAATTCTACCCATTCATGGCCAACTTTTGTAGTTTTATTCTATGGGATTACTGGATGCTCTGCTATGCCACTTTCATTTTAAATATTGTATCCTTTATTTCTTGTATCTTGAAATTTGATCCATAAATGCTGTTTAAATGGAAGTTTAATAATAACTTGCTGTCTCATAGATAGCTGTAAATAAGACAGAAAGTGAGGGAAAGTCTACCCAAAAGGGACAAAGATAGCAATAAACTTTTGACAGAGATTCTAGCAATATTTCAGTCTACTGGAATGACTACGCCTCCCAGAACAGTTACTGGTGGCTAAAGGAAAGCTCACCATCTCTACTTGCTATCAGGAGCTTTCAGATCTTGTGACTGCTGTGACAGCCAATCACTGCAGTCACATGATCAGAAACCCTGCCCCGCCTCCCAGCATCTGAAACCTCTTAAAGGGCCAGGAGGTGCTGGCCCTAAGGGGTTAAAGAGAGTTTCATCATGGGAGTTGATTTTTTTTTCCCTAATACTCAGCTTTGACATACCAGTGAAGAATAGCCATTTCTTAATATTTTCCCACAGATGATGTCTCCAGCATAAAAAATATCTATCACACAAGTAGTGGTAGTTTTTTTTTAAATAATTTATAGGATTATGCTGTGTGTCCACTTACAATAGAAACACTTCTCTTTGGAGTTCTTTTTCGCTTTTGCATGTGTGGTGGCATGCATTCTTTTGTTTGCATTTGCAGTACATTTTTCCTAAGCATGCATTTCCTTTAAGGTCCCTTCCATCTTCTTTGGGCTTTTATGTATACTGCACTGCAGCGCAATGCATGTGTGTGTTTCTGTGCATTTGCAGTGTGGAAAAATGCAGCTTGCTGCATCTGGTGTAAATAGGCTCTTAGGGCTCATTCACACCAGATGTAGTTTGATGCATTTTTGACTGCATTCCCATTGCATAGACAGTCCCAAATCCAGGTTATCTTATGGGCATAGTTCACACCATTACAGTGCAGTGCAGTAAGCTGCAATGCAAAAAAAAAGAACATCATGCTGCATTTTTCCACACTGCAAATGTACAGAAAGGCATGCAATGGACCACAATGCAATACAGTGCACATAAAGGCCAAAAATAATAAAGGAGAAAGTTACTACACTGGACAAATGCATGCAAATGTGCATGAATAAATATGGAGTTGATGTACAGTTTCTGGTGTGAACGGGCTTTAAGAGTTTGTGTGGAAACTGGAACCACTGTCATTATTTATGACTGGCTTAAGACAGAAAGCATTAATAAATTCCAGCAGAACCATCTAAAATTGTAAGATTGATAACCACCTTTAATCACCAACAATGGATTATTCGAATAAAACTGAGATGGGCTTTAATATTTTAACTTACATCAATTAGGTATCTAATTTAAATTTCTTTCTTAGTCCTCTCAGCTGTCTGGTATTTTATTTTTGTACTAGACAGTCGCCTGGAAATTATTTAGTGTCCTGACATCTGCAGCACAGAGTACATGCGATAAAACATTCAAGTTTAATTATGTCGCAAAAAAACAATCGATGCAGTTATGCATTTATTTTTTTTTTAAATCCCAAAATGTATTGTAAATGAATCTGGTGTAAGTTCCATAATTGGAATCAGCCTGCTGTATTATCATGTAAAGCAGCAGTCAGATTGAAGAAGGAAGGGAGACAGTACTAGGAGCCAATCAGATGTTTTCTATGCACATATGTTGTGAAGAAACATAATGGAAGAAGGAGATATCAGAGAGGAGACCTCAGTAATGTGTCAGTGCTCCTTCACTGTCCAATCACAGGCTGAGAACAGGCAGTAGACCAAATTGTATAGCATAACTGCAGTTTGGAAAAATCAGGCCACAAATCTGGTGGTGCTACCTAACAGGGCTGTGTCGATCTCAGGACTAAATGAACAGAAATACAAAGGGGTTGATTTACTACAGCTGGGGACTGCAAAATCTGGTGCATCTTTGCATGGTAGCCAATCAGCTTCTAAATTCAACTTGTTCAATTAGGCTTTGAGAAAAAAAAAAACCTGGAAGCTGATTAGTTTCTCTGCAGAGCTGCACCAGATTTTTCACTCTCCAGTTCTAGTAAATCAACCCCAAAGCCTTTGGCAGGCAAACAACTCCCACACAGAGGCGGACTGACCATTTGGAAACTTGAGCACTGCCCGAGGGCCCGGGGTCAGTAGGGGGCCCCATGAGATGCCCCTGGTACCTTTTTCATAGGCTTTTTTGAGTTTGGGCAAGGACACAGGGGCCTCATAATCCCCTATTGCCCAGGGGCCCCATGAGTTGTCAGTCCGCCCCTGCTCTCACAGATACATTGCAAGTATCTGTTTAGCTGTTTCACTGGAGTTAAGCTTCAACCATTTCCCGCTGGCCATACACATATATGCAGCCTCGCAGTGGGTGGGCTTTAATGTCGAATGGCCGCATATATGTATATGTCCGTATGTAAACACTTTACTGTGCTGAAAGTGCACTCCCTGCTCACTCCCAGCACAGTAAACGGAGTAAGCTCCCGATGCATACTTGTGATTGGGAGCTTTTTGAACATGTGACAGCTGTAACTGCCAATCGTATGATTAAACAAACAAAATGACAAGGTATGCAGCGCTAAATAAATGTCATTGAGAATCTCTGATAGAAATATCACTGCTGAAACACAATAATATTAATTAAAAGCCTATCCAAGTTACAAGTAAGGTGGATAAAACCATGTAGGTTTGTAGAATATAAAAATCAAATGTTCAATTCAGCGTAAAATCAGTGTAAAAATCCTGAAGATTCCAATAAACTTATGCGCTTACCACAAGAACATACAAACTGAGCGTTGTATGTATGCCATCAGGTATACCATCAACAGAAAAGGAGCCTGGTTCCCACTGAGGGCAGCATCCGGTCACTATGGTAGACACTCAGGGGATATGAGCACTCACTCTGGGGTCACATCCAGCTCACCAGTAGGTCCAACTACGTCCAGCCATTTTGTTTGTTTAGTCTAAAGGTGTTGAGGTTTGCCCTGTATGCTAGCTGCTGTGGTTTTTGTTTGTTTTGCGCTCACTTACCTTGTCATTATTTGCATTAATCATATGATTAGATTGCCCGCCTTTGCCTCCCAGCATTTAGAACCTGTTAAAGGACCGGGATGCAGTGGCCAGAAAGGGGTTAAAGTAAAACTAAAGGCAAACATTTTGGAGAGGATATAGAACATCTTCCAGGTTTTTACTGCTATTTGTGCACCCATTAGGGAGATTCACCCTATCTATTTGTCCTATTTACCATTATCACCAAAAGAGAAAAAAAGTTTTGGGTTGTCCCTATAACATTGACAGATGGGAAATCTTCCAGTATGGACACTAGTTCTGATGACCCTAGTGACAACCAGGGATTCTATTACATTGGAGGGATTTCCTCTCATTTCCATTTTGGGCTATGTGACAGAAAACAAATCTCCCCAATGGCACGCAGATGGCAAAAAAAACTTGACAGGGGTTATAACACTCCCTTACTCTATCCAAAATGGGGAAAAAAGTTTTGACTGTGATTCTACTTTAAGAAAAACCTGAATTATACAGTTTTCATGATTTTTGGTTTTAGGAAACAGAGGTTGCTATCTTGCAGTGAAGCCTCTAATTCTATGGAGAATCCTTATAAAGTGATGAATGTTACTGTCCTTTCAAAATTGCTACACATTTACCAGTGAATCATATCTAAAACCTAAAAATGGGTTATTTGCACAATAAGTGAGATTAAAGATGGGAAAAATGATTGAAAATTTGCTGATTTAGACAGTAGATTAACCTAATGCAGTATAATTAGTAATGTGGTTTTATATATTTTTCAGCCAAAGAATATTAGATGCATATTTCTCCAGCTGAATTTGCATTAAATCTTTATTTTAGATAAAATGAAAAAAGACCATTTCTAGGGACAGGCAATTAGACTGTGATAAATTAGATCCTTCTACAGATTTGCTGCAGACTCGTATGCACCCACTGTACATTAACCACTTCATGCCCAGTGGCTTTTTTACCCACCATTGACTGTTCAGCTATGGGCTTCATGGTCTGCCATTAACTTACAATGGTGCAGTGATACTTGTATTGTATTTTTTTTTTCAGACAAGGACTCCTTGTGTTTAGTATTGTCTTCCAAAATGTATTGTATCTTCTATTTTAAAGGCAACAAGAATAAAAAGAACACTTAAAGTTCACCTTTTGAGGTATGTCACCCATTACGCCCTATATTTAGGGTGTAACGATTATCATGCTCCAGCACGTGTCCCCCCCTCATGACCGTGGGTGGGGTTTCCTCTCCCCGCACCCGCTGTCACATTTTAAAAACAGCGCAGCTGTGTGGGCAGAGTCCCTCATCATTCATTCACAGCAATCTGTGAATGAGAGAACTACAAGACAGCTTGTCATTTTCAATGAACTGCGAGGGCGCTGATGAGCACCCTCATAGTTCATTCACAAGCCCTGTAGCTTTCAAACTGACAGGTCATACAGAGGTACGGGCTGAAAGCTGTAGGGCTTGTTTGCAGGAGCCTGACATTGCACCCACCATCCACTGATCATGGGTGACATGCTTTACAGGTTCCTTCAGGAAAGAATAATAAATGCACATTTTTCTTATGCAAAAATATGTGCATTTATTATTTTTTTCTAAAAGGTGAACACTGCCTTTAAATCTCTTTAATCATGAGATGATGGTTGCCAGAGTGACTCCCTCTTCAGTATGGGTCAGACAGCCTTCCACTGGACAATGAACATACTTTTAAAATGATAAAAGCAAAAGAAGATGCTGCCAAATCATAAGAATAATAGTAGATGAGCTGCTGCAAACATGTGTTATGTGTGTAAACATAAAAAACAGACTAAAACAAATGAAAGTGTTGCGCTGCTAGCATAAATTAATACATGTAGATATACAAACAAAAATGTGACTGATAGTCCCAAAAGATGATATAACATAATAATAAATGCAATTCTTCAAAAAAAAATCCAAATAAGTGAAAAATTTTCCTGCTGGTGATTGCACCCAAAATCCCAGTGCTGTAAATCTTCAATACCTGCAAATCACCACAGTGAACATATACTTCCAGATGGACTCTCACCTCGCATAGACCTGTATGTGGACACAGGTCAAACAAAGCATCTCCCCTATTAGTGGGGGTAACACATAACTTGCTCCTCTGTGCATATAAAAACTGATTTTGATAGTATTTGTAGGAATCCAGATACCTTGTGTACAATGCTGTTCCAGCTGGCATAAAAATACACGGCTACAGTTCAGACAGAAATATCAGCACTATCCTCAATATGGTATTATGTATCTGTATGATAAATCAGCAAGAACAGGGCTTTCTCCTTGTGGATATGACATGGCTTGTCCCAGCTGATATCAATTTTATACCAGAATTGTACTCGACTAAATGTACCTACAAGGTAATGAGTGGGATGCATGTAGGGTGCAGAGTAAATTGGCTCTGCTGACTGTACCCAGACTCTATAGTGTTCAGTCCTAACAGACGCCTGATCCTGGAACCCTCAACCCCATGCTACTAATTTCCTGTGCTACATGACAGCATGCATGACTCTCAAGAATGACACCATGCAAGCTGCACATGTCCACAAACAATGTAGACCATTAGCCAGGAGATTTCACTGATTCCAGTAATGACAAAGCAAATGGATCAAAATTCTGGCATTGCTGGGTACATTCCAGACAGTTCCCAGGTATGTCAAGAAATGTGTTGCTCATTTTGGAATTATCATCACCACCAGAATCTGCCCATACACCTTTCTTGCTTCTTGTACCCTTTGTATAGTAATAAACATAAATGCTTGTCCAAAATTTAAATTAATATTTATATGCATAACAGAAGCAGAATTTTAAAACAGAGATTGGATCATACTTACATATCTGATTGTCCTTTAAAGTGAACTTGAACGGCCTTTAAAAGTAAATGTTATTAGTAAAGTAAAGGCATACATTAAAGTGAAATTCCAGTCAAAGTCTATTCTATCTACCCTATGAAAGGAAAGATCTGTATACTTACCTATTCTGAGGCCACTGTGGTCTGGTCACATGACTGGGTCCCAGCACCAGCTGCAGTGTAGAGGAGGAACAGCCAACAATGAGTGCCCCATAGTAAGCATCCATTATCAGTGATCTCTCCTCTTCACTGAATCCGGCCACTGGGGAGATCATGTGACCTGACTCAATCACCCTCAACATACACTATATTGCCAAAAGTATTGGGACACTCCTCCAAATCATTGGATTCAGGTGTTCCAATCACCTCCATGGCCACAGGTGTATACAATTAAGCACCTAGGCATGCAGACTTCTTCTACAAACATTTGTGAAAGAATGGGTCGCTCTCAGGAGCTCAGTAAATTCAAACGTGGTACCCTCATAGGTTGAAACCTGTGCAATAAGTTCATCCGTGAAATTTCCTTGCTACTAAATATTCCCTGGTCATATGTTATTGGTATTATAACAAAGTTGAAGCAACTGGGAATGACAGCAACTCAGTCACAAACTGGTAGGCCATGTAAAATGACAGAGTGGGGTCAGTGCATGCTGAAGCTCACAGTGCTCAGAAGTCACCAAATGTCTGCAGAGCCAATAGCTAAAGACCTCCAGACTTCATGTTGCCTTCAGATTAGCACAACAACAGAGAGCTTCATGGAATGAATTTCCATGGCCGAGCAGCTGCATCCAAGCCTTACATCACCAAGTGCAATGCAAAGTAGCAAATGAAGTGGTGTAAACTGGACAGTAGAGACATGTTTTCTGGAGTGGCAAATCAAGCTTCTCTGTTTGGCAAAACAATGGACGTGTCTGGGTTTGGTGGTTGCCAGGAGAACAGCACTTGCCTGACTGTATTGTATCAAGTGTAAAGTTTGGTGGAGGGGGAATTATGGTGTGGCGTTAATTTTCAGGGGTTGGGCTTGGCCCCTTAGTTCCAGTAAAGAGAACTCTTAATGTGTCAGTATACCAAGACATTTTGGGCAATTTCATGCTCCCAGCTTTGTGGGAAAAATTTGGGGATGGCCCCTTCCTGTTCCAACAAGGTCCATAAAGACATGGATGAGCGAGTTTGGGGTGGAGGGACTTGACTGGCCTGCACAGAGTCTTGACCTCAACCCGATAGAATACCTTTGGGATGAATTAGAGCAGAGACTGCAAGCCAGGCCTTCTCGTCCGACATCCGTACTTGACCTGACAAATTTGCTTCTGGAAGAATGGTCAAACATTTCCATAGACACACTCCTAAACCTTGTGGACAGCCTTCCCAGAAGAGTTGAGGCTGTTATAGTTGCAAAGGGTGGGCCAACTCAATATTGAGCCCTATGGACTAAGACTGGGATACCATTAAAGTTCATGTGAATGTAAAGGCAGGTGTCCCAATACTTTTGGCAAAATAGAGTAGGTTAGTATAGGCTTCTTACTTTTACAAGGTAGTTAGAATAGGCTTAACTTGAGGGTGGGAGTAGGTTTAGGCTTAGTCAGTATTTGACTACACTTCCAATTTAATGGTAAAGTGAAGGCACCTTATGTGATGTTTACATTTACCTGTGTTTGTCAAAGGATCAGTTGTCTTGTACTTTGGGAGGAACCAATATCCTAGGTTTAGGCCAGCCATATTGAACAGGGGTTCCATGGAACCGTATGGTTCTTCCAGGGATAGCTAGGGATTCCTTGAGCTGTGGCTAACTGACCCCCATCTGATGGTCCCTGCATAGTTTCAAGTCCAATGCCACTTGACAGAGCCAGTAGCATGACTGCAAGTGTGTCATTCTGGTCACCCCTGTAAGTATTCTTTCTACTTGCAACCACCAATGAAAGGAGTGTTTTCCTAATGACTCCAGATGGACTACTCTTACCAGGGGTTCCCTGAGACCTAAAAATTATTTCAAGGGTTCTTCTCTTGATAAAGGCTTGTTTAGGCTGCAACCATACTATAATACAACCTTTTAAAATAAATTTAACAATTGGTATATACATGTGTAAAACTGAAGTAAATTAAAGCGATAAAATACCATTATTGGTATAAAGCATGGTTTTGTGTAAAATGCATTACATTGGCTGTAGCTACTGACTGAAAGTTGTATTTGAATCCTGAATTTTCTAACACATCTTGGTTGGCAGACTTTACTGCAAACAACTCTTTTCCAATACTTAAATATTATGTTAATATTGTCCATACAATTACATATACAGTATTTCATTTACTAATAGAATAAATGAAGTGTTTCAGTGTTGTGTTACAAGCAGTTCTGATACTTTGTCCAACTGTTCTAAACTTTACTAGAAATAACAAAGTAGATGGGCATCCATTCAGTAGTACATGTTATAAGCTGCTACGCATTTCCAACTTTTATTAAAAGATTGCTAATTGAGATTAACAGTGCACTGCTGAATATAAAAATGCAGCTAGGGGAAAGGCAGGGCAAATTGTTATTCTAGGCCCGGAAAGCAACCAAGCAGCCATTGTACAGGGGAAAACGACTAGAGCAGAACACCTAAATACAAAATCACAAATCAGTCAAACAATTTTTAGCCAGTCCATTTTTGTTCTTATTTTTTATAGCAAACATAAACGTGGAGATCAAAGACTATGCATGCTTTTAGCATGCGCATACAGTATTTTTGCCCATTAGTAGAAATGAACACCAGTGAGAAGACAGATTGCTTCACAGCTGAAATCCATCCTATATTCAATAGATGTCAGAGACACCATCCTTTATCATTAATAAAAAAAAAATCTTAACAGAAAATTGCAGTAAACTTTAAATAATACATTGCAGTGATTATTTACCCTTTAATAAATATTGTCAATAAACTAATGTAGCTGCAGCCGATTGCCCCGTTGTACATTTGTAATGCGGCAATAAAGATATAGTGCTAGAGATGGAGCTGTCAGTTAGCAGGTATTCATCCATTTACTGTAGATAGCCACGGGAACATTTAGATAAATAATTCACATTGTTATGTAAGAGAATATTCTTGATGTTATGTTTGTAGCCTAAAATGTGGAATTGTTTTCTCAGAGTAAGAACTGAGGTAAAACGTTACATATACAGTACCTATAAACACTTCAGTTTCCGAGCTTTCGTTTTCTAGGTGTTAAAGTATAATGAGCAGTACAGATGGGAATACCCTTGCAGGTTATGTAGCACTCTCTCGGTGGCTTTCCATGTCGTAGAAAATATGACATGGTCCCTCATCACATTGTAGCAGTGAAAGCCACAGCAACAGCTGAATACAATGTAGCAACACAAGTGTTTTTGTGTTGTCTTTGTATCATAACAGTATTTTACATATTTCTAGAGGATTTTTTTTATGTAAAAGTAGCTTTTATCAAATTTATTTGTCACCGGTTGGACATGCTGCAGTTTACTGAGTAGCTTCAGTATTTGAAGTTTGCACAGCACGGTACTGCGTACCATAACACCTGGTTGTGCTGCCAGAGCCCATTGAAATCCCTGTGCAAGTTAAACTTTCGGAAAAATCTGAACTAGCTGCTCAGGCATTGAGCAATGACTTGTGGAAGTCAGGGGGGAATGTTATAAGAACAGAAAAGCAAGAGATCATGGGAGATGTACGTTCTTGCTACAGATGCTGAGGATAGAATTAGTAAATAGAGTAATGCTCACACTTCAGCCTAAAGCAACCATTTGTCTGAGGAATATTGCTTGACCCATGCACCAAATGCACAAAAATTTTTTTATAACTGTATGCAGACTATTAAGGCTTCATGCACGCAGGATGTAAAAACACCACTTTTACAGGTGTTTTTTCAGCCTCTAAACACATCTCTATGTTAACCCGGACCTGATCGGACCCTCCATTTCCCTTTGTTTACACTCACCTACATGCTATCTGCTAAAAACAAACTCATGGGGAGCCATTTCCCTTCATCTGGGTCGGATGTTGGTGAGGTGTAAACTGACAGGCGGTCTGTTTACATACGATCACCCATAGAGGAGAGAAGGCTGTGTCCATGTCTGCTCTGAAAAAGTGGAGTGGACATGCCTGTTCAGTAGGTGATCAGCAGACAGATCACCCGTTAAGCAAGCAGATCGCAGGCGAAGTCCACCACCATGTAAAAGGGGCCCAAAACTGTTTCAAATGCAGTCTTTTTGAAAGAATTTTACTTGGTGCAGTCACTAGTGAGATAAAACACATTACACCAACCAGGGCATATCACAGCCTTGAAACAACTACCAGCCACAGTCTGGGGGCAAGCAAATGTCCACTGCCTGAGAGCTGTCCAGGGGATGACTTGCCCCAGTTGCTCCCCATTCCCTCTCCAGTGACATAAGAATGCAAACTTCAGCCCTTTAGGTAGCCTTGTGGTGCCCGCATTTCTGACCACTCTCTATTGTCTGTGTAGTCTAAGTCCAGACTTGCACCAACTTGGAAAGATTTCACCGCATTATTGCAGATGCTTTTCCTAGGACCATCTTGTATTTGTGGTATCAAATTATTTAGTTAGTGCAGAATTATTCATTCTTTGTCTGATGTTCTTTACAGCCTCATTAGAATAAAAGGCTACCCTACCTGCCAGAAAAACACTAACCTCCCAACAACAGCTCATGTCAAAGTGCTAAAACTAGGTTGTCTGCGATGACTCATCCAGTAAGCTGTACTCAGCTGTCTCTTGAAAGCGATGGCTGTCACAGTGTATTTGTCAGCTATCTTGTTAGATTCCAGTACAAGACACCAAGCTTGCATTTTACCAAGGACACCTAAATATTTGTCCAATTAACACATTCGTTTTGTCTGTGTTTAAAAATCTTGCTGTAGTGATTAACATCTTTCATAAAAAACACGCACAAATCTAATGTCAAGAAATAAAAATGAATGCACACTGTCTGCCAAACACCAATTATTTTCCAACAAAAAGAAATAACCAACAATTACCTTCCTGAATTCAGAATAACAATGATCTCACTCCTCAGCGAGTTCTGTCATATGACAAAACACAAGAAATTAATTAGTGATCTTGGAATGCAAATGTAATACTATAATTGGACAAGATGCCACATTTGGCAAATTCACTTAATGACATTCATATATCTAATGAGTGCAGATTTCCAAAACTACAACACAAATTATTTGAAGGAGATTTTGTTTTGGAGATTATTGTTAATTAGACAACCCGATGCCCATTGAATGAGAAAAGAAGTTGAATTTTTAGCAGTGTTTTAAAGTGTTACTGTACCCAGGACCCTGCATTCACTATATCTGGTCTCCCACAGTACACAGAACATGAACATGCAATTATTTTAGTAAATATAAACTGCTAAATATATTTTCTCATCAGCAATTAGAGCAGTCTTGTAACTTCTATCAGTGTCCAGCCTAGCACTGGTTAAAGCTTGCAGGAGGAGTTTTTATTCTCCTCTGACCCTCTGTCTGGACAGCGCAGATTGGTCCTCTACTGATCACATGCACGCTTCCAAGAAAAAAAAAAACTCTCTAACAATACACACCAAACTGACCATGTGCAGCTTGCCCTAAGGCTCTGTACTATCAGGAGATGAGTTGGGGACTGTAGAAAGAGGGGAGGATCAGACAGGATCACACATCCTTTTTACACAATGCAGAGGGTTAACCCCTTACGTTCCACAGTGAGTATAACCACCATGCTTTACTGCATTTACAGACTGATTTTACTGTTGTGGGTTTAGTAACACTTTCAGCTTGACTATGTTCAGCTGTTTTAGCTGGATCCCTATTAGTCTTCATGCACACTGGACGTTTTTACAGCTGCTGTTTTTGGCTTTTGACTTTTTTTTCTACAGCTAGTAAACCCCCCAGCATGTTATCCTATGTGTCCATGCACACAGACTGTAATCAACGTTTTTTGGCTGGAAAAAGAAACCCAGGACTAGTGGGTTCTGGAGGAGTTTTTAAGGTGTAAAAACACTCTAACTCTGCAAAACGCCGCAAGATGGCATTTTTTGACATCTTTTTGACCCCCCCCAAAATATTTTTTTTGTATAAAAAAATGCTAAAAAACGCAAACGCAGAAAACGCCACTAAATGCGGAAAAACGCAGCCAAATACCGCTAAATGCTAATGCAAAAACGCTAAAAAAAAGCTGAAAAACTCACAATTTTAAAGTGACTTTACACAGCTAACGTTACCAGAGTTATCAAAACGTCCAGTGTGCATGGGGACTTAGTGTCAAACAAAGTGTGTTACAAGGATTACAAGGATGAGTGTTTCATCCATTGCCAGACCAGGTATAGAGAATAGCTACATGCGTGGGGTTGATTTACTAAAATGGGAGAGTGCAAAATCTGGTGCAGCTGTGCATGGTATCCAATCAGCTTCCAAGTTTTAGCCTGGGTTCACATATATGCGGTGCGGTATATCGCATGTGATTCGCACAGGAACCGCACCACATTCCTGTACAGATCACATACAATTTGTGTGCGGTGCAATTGGAGCCATACATTTTGTATGGCTCTAATCGCACCGCAACTGCACCAAAAAGGTGCAGGACCCTTTTTTGGGTCCGCACTAGAATCGGATCGCATGGGTATTCACACTTATGCGATTTGATTCTGCACATCGCACCACGTTTTGCGGACCGCTTTTGGGGTGTTGTTAACATACACACCCACAACGGTTCACATGAATGGGGTGCGATTCTGATTTGGTGCGGAATTTGCACAGAAAATGCTGTGAATTCCACACCGCATCAGTGTGAACTAGGGCTCACTGTCAAAGCTTAATTGAACAAGCTGAAGTTAGAAGCTGATTGGCTACCATGCACAGCTGCTTCAGATTCTGACTGTTCCAGTTTTAGTAAATCCCCCCCAGTATGTCTGTAAAATCGGTATATATTGTAAAATAAAGCTGTACTTCGCTCAGGTTGTAAGAGTGCCATCAGTGTGCCTTAAAATAAACCCGTATCTTCTGGTTATGGAGAACGTAGCCCCCTCCAATTTATATACTGTAGAAATCTGCTGTCTGACACCTCCTGATACAGCAGCTGAATTCTGGTTTACAAGATACTCCTATTTTTTAGTTTAAGTAAAAATCCACAATTTCTTTGGGACCCCCCACCCCCAAAATACAACAGCTAATTTGCAGTTTACAAAAAAAATCATGTTTGTTTAGAATACCTGGCACCTCTTGAATTTACTGGAAACATACGCTGTATGGCCAAAGGTTTGAGAAGACCTGACCATCACACTTATAAATGTTCTAATTAAAGATTTTAATTGCAACACACCCTGCTCGTAAAACCAGGTACTGTGTTGCAACCTGTCTTGATACAAATATACAGTATATAGTACCTGCTGCTACTGGGGATCCGCCTTTTAGAAATGCTAGTTTCTAATCCTATTGGCTTATCTGGAACAAGTATGGGAATCAGTAGTTATTACTTCATTGTGACTTTGTTAGCTGTGTACTTGTTCTGGACCAGTGAAGCAAAACGTATTTAAAGCTAAACTCCAGGAATTATTTGTATTGGATAATTACATTGGTCCACCTCAGCCAAATGTAAGTATGCTTTCACATACCTGATAAACCACTGGGGGAGCTGTAAATGACTGTAGTAGGCAGCACTACTGCAGTGATGGGTACAATCTTCTGGCTGCTGGAGGCTTGCTCTATGTACACTGACCACCATTCATAGGTCGCCTTGTATTTTTTTAATGACTACATGATGTTCTCGGTTTGGATGAGGTGGAGAGAAGGGATGGTGGCATCATGCTCTCCAACTCATCCAATCAGAGAACCCATGTAGTCATTTAAAAAAATACGAACCATTTTATGAGTGGCAGCAGTGACAAGGGAGTGACCCCCTGTGATCAGAGTGCAGAGGGCAGTCACACACAGAGCACCGGCATATACTGGCGGACCGCAGCCATCACTGTAGTAGCACTGACTACTACAGTCATTTCCAGGTTCTCTAGTGGCCCATCAGGTATGAGATATGCATGGGCCAAACTGTACGTAATTAAACATGCAATCCAAATAATTCCAGAAGTTCAGCTTTCAGCTATAGGGTCTGTAAGACAGCCAGGCTAAGATTTTCAAAGTAGATGAGCAGCAGAAGCCTATGGGTTTCCTCTCATTCTGATTAACATTGTGAAAACAGCAGGATGCAAGTTATAATCTTCTTTTGAAGGGCCCTGCAGATGTAGAGGCACATAGGGAAATTCCATGGAAAGAAAATGACTAGCTAATTGCTGGCTTGCCTATGTTGACGGTGGATGATGCTCACATCAACAGGCAAACACATTTTAGCATATTCAGAGTTGTAGTGTTACTAGTGACATTACGTACCTCTGAACGTTTTAATAATATGTTACTGAAAGTACAAAATCGAAGTTGAAAATATATGTGTTAGACAGGAATGTTGAAACCTCACCCTTGAATATTCAGCTTTTTTTTCTAATTGTGTTGGGAATCCCAACCTCATTAATTACATTACTATAAGCTATGCAAACCAAAGTGTTAAAGAGACTGGAAAGGCGCAATGCTGTGGGCTTGTGACAGAAATTTACATTCATTTAGAATAATGTGCCATTTGCACCTCTCAGCTGTTTGTTTTCATTTTCTCGGATTTATTTTGGTATCATTTGCCTGTTATTTGAGTGCCTGGTGCTGTGAAGTATCCAATGTAATTGGAATGTTTACATTCTATGAGATGCCAAAGTTATGCTTGTTCTGTTTGGTGGAGTTTTATCTGTATTGTTTTAAACAGCTTCATGGATTAAAGCTTGTTTTAGCCCACATTTAAATGCAAGCTTCGTTTAATAGGCCAGTTTCTTTACTCTCTGTGCCCCCAATTTAATAATAGCAGGGAAATCCGCTTGCATATTTTTCCATATTAATTATTTTTCAAAAAAGCCTTTGAAGTAGCAGAAGGCAGAGGCAAGCCTCATCATTAATGTACCATATGGGGATGCACAACATGAAAAGGGATTGCTACAGTACAGCTCTGTATACAGCGGGTTTATATGAATTTGATGCAGTGATACTTTGACTTTTGGTTCATCAATGAGAGATGCTACTTAGCAGAAAAACATGCAGCAATGCAAAGCCCTTTCATCCCACTCCCCAAGGCACTATTTTGTTGAAAGGGTTTAGCACTATCTGTAATGAATTGCATGGCATTCACACAACTGTAAAAGCAGATCAGGCACAGTTTGATAATGTATAAGGTGTGGAAGGAGCCTTAGGTATGTTTTGGGATAATGGGTGTATTGCAATATGTCATAACTTTGGTGCTCTTTGGATGCCTTTATTGTAGTGATGGACATCGGGGGATGCAGCTTGCGCTGTCTGCTATGGGCTGGAAGAAGAATGCTCTGGCACTCTTGATATATTTTGGTGCAAGAAGGGTTGATCTTTGGTGCAGAGGATCCTGGGGCAGGAAAGATGCAGTGTATGCACTATGCTCTAGAGCTGCCCTTTTCAACCAGGTTACCTTCAGGCTGCATTAGGACAGCCATGGCAAATGCCAAAACAAATGTATACAAGCCAGCAGGTGGATCGAGCTTGCCTTTTAGTTACACAAACCCACAGGTTTTCATTGGGTACCATTACAGCCTTCCAACCACTGATGCCCTAACAACCACTGACACCATTGGTTGATAAGAAGGACATCTGGTGCCTGCACAACATCCTTGTTTGCCCCTATCTGGCAGCACTGGGGTCACACTAGCAGAATGAGGGTGAAGAGAAACATTGGAATACTAGTCAATACCAGTGTGCAAAGGTGTATTTGCTTTGGAAGAATAAATCACCTCTGACGTTGGGTTTCCTATGTGTGTGGATGTTGCTGTTATATAAAACTATTAGTTTTGTTTTAACATTTTAGAATAGGGTGCCTCAAGATTGTCCATAACTGTAAAGGGTGCCTTAACTGAACAAAGGGAAACACGGCTGTAGAAGGAATACTGTATGCTTTAAAGTGGTTGTAAAAGCTCAAGGTTTTTACCTTTATGCAGCCCTCCCAATACTTATCTGAGCCCCATCGTAATCCAGGGAAGTGCAGGAGAGCCTTGGCTCTCTGGGGACTCTCCCTCCTCATTGGCTGAGACAGTAGTGGGAGTCATTGGCTCCAGTTGCTGTCAATCACAGCCAGTGAGCCAATGAGGAGAGAGAGGGGCAGACTTGAGCCATGGCTCTGTGTGTGTGAATGGACATGCAGAGCAGCGGTTCGGGATTGCGCCTGCTTGGGTGCCCCCATAGCAAGCTGCTTGCTCTGGGGGCACTCGGTAGAAGGGTGGGGCCAGGAGTGCCGGCAGTTGACCTGAGAAGTTGGATCAGAGTTGCTTTGTGCAAAACCATTGCACAGAGCAGGTAAGCATGACATGTTTATTTTTTATTGCCTTTAATATCACTTTAAACAATCCTTTTTTATAGTTAATCAAAGATGTTAGTATCACTTATTTCATTTGCTAGAACATCTCCTTTTTGTGTTTTTTTTTCCTTTAACTGCTGTAACAATTCCTTTTGTTGTTTATGTGAACACTGAAGCTGTTATTTTGTCTATTATGAACATCTTTTAATAAAAATACAATCAAAAACAGTAAAGCTCTATTTATCTAACATTTCTTTGTAGCTTCTAAAATAAATACTTTGAGTTAGGGAATTGCTAAAACATCTGTGCCATTATGTATTATTTTCTGTAACATCTTCTTCTCAGCTTTGTATGTATGTGCTGAAAAGGTGGCAATACTGAGCAGCAGGGAGGCTTCAACCTGCTAAAAACCAGCAGTCGTGTAAAAAAAATGTAACTAAGACAACGGGAATTTCTGATTTCCTATCTATACATGGTATTAGGATTAACCCGTTTGTTGAAACAGTCACAACATTACCCAAAGATCAGTGTAGATTGTGTAGAGCCAGTCCCTACAGCATGAGGTTCATGAATTGGTTAATGTTACTGCAACTTTGGTTGTAGATTGCAGCCTTTTATTTATTCTGTTTTTATGAATTTTTTAAGGGTATAAGCACCTGTTACTCAAATAGACACATGCTGTAAATAAATACTCTGCTTTTCAATGGCTGTTTAATGTGTTGTAGAATGTATTTTTCTGCAGAGCAGTTCGACTTGTAAAGCTTCACTTTCTGGTTTCTTGACATTCCGCCAAGTAACCTGCTGGCATCAAAACTGATATAGCAGGATGAGAGCCATGGTATTTGCGTTTACTTGTTTAGGTTAAAGTCCAGAAAGGGATGACCAAAAGATGGATGCTGTGCCCCCCCCCCTCCCCTTTACCCATTAGGAAAATAATTTTGATTGGCAAATAGACCCATAGGCCCTGTTCTGAAAATGTAAATTTTTTTTAATCTGTAATTTTGTTTTTAAACATGATTGTTTTATCTGATCTCTGGCAACATATGTTTAAGTTATGAAGATGGACTGTCTTTGCCAGAAGCATAACTAAGACAGGTGTCCGATGGGTGATTCTGCCCCTAGGAACACATTGCCGGAGGCAGAGTCACCAAGGTGAAAGAACTAGTTTCCCTAATGAATGTTGCTTCCTCGCTGGCCTGGATTGCTGCAGAGGTTTGAGTGACACTAACATGTTGCTGGTCAGGACAATGAGTGACTAGGAAAAGCAGTCTCATAGTGATCCTGTCATTGCCAGGTTGTCACCAGTGACAGTTTTTTTCATCTGACTTAGTCCTAGAGCAACAAGACCCTGGTGTCAAATTGAACTGGGACCTTCTGGCATCATACAAAACATTTTTACTGTTCCATGCATCCCTTTCTGTACTGATATTTAACGTAAATGGCATGATAAAATTACAAAAAAAAGAACAGACAGTAAATAAACCTCTGCAATATATGCACAGTCCCTCATGTTTTATACATTTAAAAATGCCACAAGCACAGACAAATGCCAGAAATTTAGTATGCTTCTAACTTCCTGTTTGAGCTGACAACAGAGTCCCTTTACTGAACTCAAATCTCAACCAGTGTTGTAAGCCCTGCAGGACCACAGAGCTTAAGGTGCATGTAAACCCTCACCTTGCAAAACAACCCATTCAGTTTAAAATAGAAATGAAAGTCAAAACACTTGTGTATAGATATAAAAAAAAAATTATAAACACATTTTTCCCTTTTTATAAGAGATCACATACCCTCTGTTCTCAGCTGCATAAAGGAGAGCTGGGGCAGGAGAAACGGCAGCACGCTGGTCTTCCCAGTGAATGGCAGTGCCAGGAGTGTGATTGTTTCAGGATAAGTCTGATTATTGAAGGAGAGCAGGCTGAATTCTCAGCACAGCTAAAGAACTGACCACGCTTTACTCTTATTCCTAGTGTGACCAGCATTTAATATGAAAGCAGAGAGGTTGTCAGGAACCAGAGATTTCACACAAATGATTCAATCCAAAGAGAACAGGATACTTGTTCATAAAAGTACATTGTACACCAGGCACATATCAGGAATATGAAATGTTGGGTTTACATTTTCTTTAACCTGTACTCCACCCCATTCTGTCCTGCTCCACATGCATACAGTCATTTCTGACAAAAAGTATCAAGCTTCTACTGCTGCGCTGGACGATAGACTACAGTATCTAGAACCACACATGGGATGCTTAGAAGATGCACGCCATGCTGCCCTCAACGGACCAGGGGAATCCAAATGAACTGCATACGAAAAGACAAAACGGGGCACACCGGCCATGTGCATTATCTTTACAAATTAATTTATTGTTTAAAAATGGTAATATACTCACAAAGGATAACATTTCAAAGGCACATCATATGAAGTACAGGAAGGTCCAATCACACTGGATGATATCTGTAATGGGCAACTGGCCGACACGTTTCAAGGCCTTGTCTCTTTCTCAGAGCCAAATCATTTGGCTCGAAACACGTCAGAGTGTTGGAGGTCTATTAATCCCATTACAGATATCATCCAGTGTGATTGGACCTTGCTGTACTTCATATGATGTGCCTTTGACATTTTATCCTTTGTGAGTATATTACCATTTTTATACAATAAATGAATTTTTAAAGGTAATGCATAAGGCCGGTGCACCCTCTGTTTTGTCTTTTCATATACAGTCATTTCCTTCTGTCCAAAATAGTGTAAAAAATATTTCTTGCTTCAAGAAGATGATAAAAGTAAGAATGTTTAGACGCAAAGGGGAAGACAGAGGTTGGAGGATACATTCGGGTAATGGCTGGACATATACTTGCAATAAGCTAATCCACTTCAGTGATTACAAGCATTATAAAACTCAAACCCTAAATAAAAGAAAGCTAGAAGTGAAGTAACAAGACATGTTGCCCTATTCTGTACAGAATATGTTGCAAATACACAGTTGGCTAAAGCGGAGCTCCACCAAAAAGGGAAGTTTCACCTTAAGGACTCATCCCCTGCTCTCTATTAAGGATTGGCATCTTGGGGGAGTGGGTACTCGATTTTGACAGGTAACTGCTCTCACTTTTGCTCCGGCCACCTAGGTGATTGGAAGCGGAAATTATCCAACCATTCTATAACACCCCCCTGCCCCCCCCCCGCAGTCTTCTGGGACACGTGATGAATCCCTGGAGACTGCGGGACCATTCACAATGCAAAGCGCTGCTCTAGCTTCAAGCTATCACAGCTGGGTGCCCATATTTAAGATGCTGGTGCCAGGGACAGAGGATGGCTGCTGAACACGGCTGCGGTGAGCACACCTCTGAACTGAGGGACAGGTGAGTGACTTTTTTTTTAAAGTCAGCAGCTACAGTTTTTGTAGCTGCTGACATTTATCTTTTCACTGGAGACTGGAGCTCCGCTTTAAGGATAACACCAGTAGCTTCTAGGAGGCACTGGTTATTTATTTTTTAAATTTTTTAAAAAACTTTGTCACAGTTTGGGTGTTTTATTTACTTTCTCCCTTTTTTGAGGGAAGCAGCTAGATATATGGGGTCCTCCATTTTATAAAAAGGGCTTCTGGATTCAGAAAAGTCCCCCACATTGACTTTTCAGAATCTGGAAGCACCCTTTAAAGTAAGGGGGGTGGATATCTACCTTATTTTCAAGGGAAATGAGAAGGGGGTACAGTGGTACCCATTGTTACTCATTCCCCCCAAAAATTTAATAAGGCACCTTTACCATGAAAAAGTAATTTTATTAAAAACAAAAAGAGTAAACAATGTCTACTGATGTGAATCCAATGTCAATCACATCGTCCAGCGAAGAAGATCCTCATCAACCATGACAACCTGCCACCCAACAATGTTCACCTGTGGTACTACCAAAAATTCACAAAATAATGCAATATTTCCACACTGTCATGATGACCCCCTGCTCGGCCATGCTGCCACATTGCTGCCACATTACCACAAATGAGAATCCATATTTGGTCAGTGATGTCACCCATGATTTTGGCTGCTTTGTTTACAAACACCAGCTGCCCACAGATCTGTTATTTAGCGGTGGTGATATTACCTCCACTAAATGACAAATCCCTGTAAGCTGTTAGTAAACACAGCAGTCAGTCTTAAAAAGGTTAAATCATATTAAACTGTAACTTTACATATAGCTTTAAGGCATCTCCTAAGCATGTTATTTACAGGATTTGTGTTATTTTATTGTTACCTTTAAAGGCTAAGTTAACCTTTAAAATAAAAATAATTAATGCACATCTTTTTGCAGGTAAGAAAAAAAAGTGCATTTATTTTTTTTACACTGCATCCTGTAAGGCAATGCAATACCTTACAGACTGCAGAGTAAATACAATGCCAGACTCCTGCAGACTCTCAGTTCACTGTCTGCCAGTACATCCCATTTGGGCATGTAATTACTAAATTACAGGAAAAATCAATGAACTACGAGAGTGCTCACCAGCACCCTTGTAGTTAATTGAGAACTACAAGCCCTCAGCTGCCATGGCCTATAGTATTATTATTATTATCACAGGTACTTATATAGCGCAGAGGTTTATATACATATATTGTACTTTCACATCAGTCCATAACCCTCAAGGGGTGTACAATCCAAGGTCCCTAACTCACATACTGTACATACACACAAATACTAGGGAGTAGTATCATCATGTCTTTGTAGTGTAGGAGGAAACCAGAGTCCCCGAAAGAAACCCACGCAAGCACAGGGAGAACATGCAAACTCCAGGCAGGTGGTGCCGTGGTTGGGATATATATATATATATTTTTTTGTAAATATCCCAGAAAAAAAAAAAGATTTGGATCCCATAGACTTCAATAGGGCTGGACACCATTGTTCAGGGTTCATGAACTACCCACTGGCTGGACGTTCAGCAAACTGCAATTTGCCCAGTTCATTCATCCCTAGTTCACATCTAGTCTGATAGTGCCATACACAAAACTGTGTAGATGATAGTTAAAAGCACAAAGCTAACATAACAATGTTTGTTTTCACAACAAAAAGTAGTTTAGTGTTTTTACATAGAAAAAAATGTTCAAGCATAGCTCTTAAGATGCTCTTTCTTAAAATATAAGTTTAATCAGAATTCTGTATTCTAGATAACTGACAACTACAATATTCCAAGATTTTATTTTGGTTGGTATTCTGACTCCAACTGTTGTATTAGTGACTTATCCTTTGCTGATGCCTGATCTGTATAAGCAGATACAATCACTGCAGACAGTCTTTATCAGACAGCTATACTCACTAAATACCCTTTTTTTCATCCAAGGAGTTTATTGCATGTAGCAGTTACAGCAGACAACAACATTTGGCAGATGATTGAAAAGACGGTATTTGCAGGTCAAAACATAGAAATGTGTTCCCGGATGTGAGCAGATTACATGTGACCTAAAGACAAGCGGCTTTATTCATCCCAAAGAAGACAGTGTGAGAAGGAAAAGGAAGTGGATCACAAGTGGGAGGGACACAGGATGGAAGACAGAAAAAGATGGTGCAATAACCAAAATGACCACAAGATGGCAGTATATTTACCAACTATACTGAAACTAATAAACAATGACTTGAGGAAATTAACTATATAAATTCTCAAGTCACAGTAATAAGAACATTAACCATGACTATGCATTGTATTAAATTTTTACAAAACAAGTGTAACAGCACAGTTGGAGTAGAAGTAGGTAATGTACATATGGCATCATTCATTATAAGGCTGGTACATGTTCCTGTAGGTATGGAATCATTTTCCAAACCATAGACCTTGCACTTACACACCTCAGGAGCCTATTTGTTCAGCTGTAGTGAAGATGAAGAATGGTCTTAGGTAGATCTTAGGTAATAAATGGTTTGTAAAATTCTGCTGTCTTTGCAGTCTGTGCAGGTCTGTTTCAAGGTGTTCCAGGTAAAGCACATTGTAGTTATCAAGGGATGAGAATGCAGTTATCAAGGGATGAGAATATAAATGTACAGTCTAAGGCAGGGAAGCGTTTTGTGAAAATCTAATGTTTAATCTTGCCAGTGTTCTTGTGGAGAAATTGGTATTCAGTCACAGCTGACACAAGATGTTTGACTATGCAAGGCTGGCAATGCTAAGTTAATGTTTTCTCCTATTTGTTTACAGAGCAGGCGATTAAGGCTGTGATTTATGTGTTCTTAAAGCAATCTGTCTGTAGCAAACCAATAAATCTGCTGCTTAAACTGGGCATCAGCCACCTTCAGGCGCCAGCTTGTGAAATTCGAGTTTTGGTGGGCCCCAAAAAACTGGGATGTTCTTATATGCAATAAGCTTCATTGGTGGCTTGCAATAACTGGTCCCACCTTCCATACCTCTTTATTTGTGAAGTTGCATATCACAGTAATGTGCCAGTGAGGATGCACAGGAGGTGGTAGAAGGCAGGCAGTGGTGTTGATCACAGGAATTGGATGCTCTTTTCCATCTTTGGTGTTTGCACGCTATAGTTTGGACATGTCCAATATGCAAAGTAATTGTTGGTTTTACAAGTTTTTTTGCAAGAGTTACATTTTAGTGTATACATGTACATAATAAAAGACCATAGTGGGAATACTTATAGAATTTTTGCTATCCATAAATGGATACATTATCTGAAAGAGCAGGCCAGTGGCGTCTCTGCTATATTATGTCCCTTATTTTTATTTTAATGTGGGAAAGCAAGCAATAATAAAGTTGACTGCAACATTTGGACAATAAGACAACATAAGAAAGACAATGTACAATTTGTTAGTATCGTTTATTATGTCTCTTATTTAAAAAAAACGAATAAAAAACAGAGCAAAAACCTCTATTACTTCTCTCTATATTTTATCCTTGAAAAGTTGCACATATGCCTTTCTAACATCTGCTTATATATACTTATATATGTTTTGAACAATAATTTTGTAAAATAATTTATATAATACTTTTTAATTTATAATCTGTAGAAATGTTTAACTGTCATCCATCGTGAACCTGAACCCTTTAAGATTACCTCTGTAAGTACACATACCATGTACAAAACACATTAACCAGTAAACACTGTGTGACGTCACTCAGTTGATGTCTGGTGGGAATATGTAGGACAGAAGATAAGATTTAATTATGACTATACCTGCCTGCAGTCCATATAGCACTTCTGCTTACATCTGCAAAGCCCTGAAAATTGATAGTGGTGTTAATTATCTGGAATTTTTTAGTAAAACTATGGCTTTCTTTTAAAAAAACGTGCTATAGCACTTATTGGTTGTAGTTTAAAAATTCCCATTATGCAAGCATAGCAAAGGGAGTGGCCACCATCCACTATCCATTTCTATAATGTGCCAACATTTTTTTCCTGATGTTGGGCATGCTGTTATCAGATGTCTCTGCTCTATCATCTCTCTGAATTTCTTTTTTTTGTTGACATCACACAGTTTGTGGTGGTGCCTGCAAATGAGGTTCCTGTACATTATTTTTTTAGGTTTGGCACTTGTGCTGTGATTTTCCTTTCCTTTTTGGTTATGACTGCCTGACCTCCAGTTTTTCCTGTTTTTTTGCTTACTGCTTACTTTTGCTTACATCCTTGTACTCAATGGTGTATTTAGGATTTGTGCTGCCCTAGGCAACACAAAAATTGGCCATCCCCCTCCCCCGCAGAGAGAGAGAGTTTGACAATGACTAAACCCCCCCATGTGGAGAGAGACTGACATTGATGAACAACACCCCTGTCTCTCCACCCAAGAGAGCCTTCCACTACCATCACCCCCCATACACCAGACGCCCAACCCTCCGACAAGAGAGAGAAGACATAGCTCTAGATATCCCCGGGAACAAGAGTCAGGCTCTATATACACCATCAAGCACTCCGCAGTCTCTCTCGGTTCCTTCCTGGTCCCAATGCCGTATGCGTCTCTTCTTCCTTCTCTTCTTCCAGGTGGTGGCGCTGCTCCCCCTTAAAAATTCCGCTCTAGGCAAATGTCTTGTTTGCCTTGTGGTAAATACGCCCCTGCTTATACTTGTGGTACAGCTGCACAAATGTGTCTAAGCTTAACCCCTGTTTGTTTACAGATTTCATTCATGTCTGATAATTCTACACATTGCTTTCTTGCCTGTCTGTTTTTTAGCCATCTCTGGTGGGGCAAACCCAAACCCAACAGCAATCTCCAAACCTACTTACAGAGGTCTCTGGTGAATAGCAGACACTTGTTAGATTCCATCTAAAAAAAAACCCTGCACCTACTATTGCTGGCAGAGAAAGTCCACACAGATGTCGGACATTTGTTGAAGCATGGGTTTCATACGCTGGGACCAATGGTCTGGTCTTACTGTGTTTGGCTATGTTAACATATTTATTTTTACCTTTTGGCTTCTGACATCAGTTAATCGAGTATTTTTTTTTTTGCACCACACTCCTTAAGATAGGATAGTCCCATGTTTCAGTTCGACGCTGCCAACATTTGTGAAATTCAAGTTAACTAAGAAGAATGTCATTTTAAACTAGTCTTTTTATTTCTGGTGATAGGGTGACAGTAGAGAGTCCAAAAATGGCATCACATGTTACATTCTACACTACAGAAAATAGATTTTCCCATATGCATTACACTAAGGAGCACATTTTGAGTACCCCAAGAAAAAAAACAGCTTTAGCCTTAGTTAGGGATAAGCCGAACTGCCTTTGACTTGGTTCGAGTATTGTTTAGTGAACTTCAAAGAAGTTCAGATTCCAAACCTGAACACCACTGAAATCAATGGGAGCCAAATCTGTTAGATGCTTATTTTCTGGGCTAATAGGCAAGGAAGTGACAAAAAAGCATAAATGGTAGAGCACTGCCCTGGGAAACATGCACCAATGCAAAAACTGTTTTTAAAATTCCATTCAACCAAAAGCAGCCATTTTTAAAATGCTTCAAATAAAACATTAAAAATGTCCAATTTCTTTAAATAAGATGCTGGGAAAGGGAACGTGCCATAGTCCTGCTTGTGAAAGAACACATTTCTGTGCGGTACAAAAAGTGCTGCAGCAACACTGACATTTACAAAGGAAAGAAGTGCATATGACATTTCCTGGACTGCTTCAAAGGACTGCTATGTATTTTGGCAGACCTTTGAAGGGTTCTGTGAGGTTTTGTTTTTTTTCTACTCATGTACATGTGTGACAACAAAGCTACCTCCCTGTGCACGTTCACATACCTAGTACGTAATCTGCGAGCCCGCTGACCCGGCTATGCTGTGATTTGTTACAGCACATACCGATCACTGGATCCCAGCCAATGATTGACCACTGGGACCTGTTGATCAGCTCAGTCTTTCACCAAACACAGCTCTATGATTCTAAACAGTATGAAGCTGTGTTCACTTATAGGGGATCTTGCTGCTTTTTCATTCCCTGGGGATAAAAACAAAAAGATACTTACTAAAAGCACCACATATTACACACGTTACACATACTTAGGCACACAGTTAACCCCTTGATTGCCCTAGATGTTAACTCTTTCCTACCCAGTGTCATTAGTACAGTGACAGTGCATACTATTAGCACTGATCCCTGTATTAATGTCACTGGTGATGTCATTGGTAGTTAGTATCAGATTGCCCGTCGTACTATCACAGTCCCGTTATAAGTTGCTGATCACTGCTATTAGTAGTATAAAAAATATATATACATACATTTCAGTATATATCCCATAGTTTGTAGACACTATAACTTTCATACAAACCATACCAATATACACTTATTGGGATTTTTTTTTCACCAAAGACATGTTGCAGAATATATTTTAGCCTAAATTTATGAAGAGATTTGATTTATATTTTTATTTTTTATTGGACATGTTTTATAACAGAAAGTAAAACATTTAGTTTTTTTTTTAATTGCTGATCTTTTTTGTTTATATTGCAAAAAATAAAAAAAATCCCAGTGGTGGTCAAATACCACACTCTATTTGTGTGAAAAAAATTATATAAATTTTGTTTGGGTACAGCTCTGCAAGACCATGCAATTGCCAGTTAAAGTACTGCAGTGCCGTGTAGCAAAAAATGGCCTAGGGGTAAAATCTTCTGGAGGGCAAGTGGTTAATTTGTGAATATCACTTTAGCTGTAGCACATCTTACAGCAAGAATGAAAAAATATGTAGAGCCCCCCTGGATTTTAAAGGGGTGGCCTCATTTAAAAAAATACTTGAGGTCCCTCTAAAAAAAACAAAAACTGGACCCTTAATCTGAGCATGCATTCCCCCCCGCTTTCCCGCCCTGCACCAGTACATTCACTTAATATGGGGATAGGGGTGGTAGCTTGCCAGGAGGGAGCCCCCCTTTGCAGAACACCTTGTCGCCATGTTGATGAAGACAAGAACCTCTTCCCTATAACCCTGGTTGTGGGGGTCTGCAGGCTAAGGGCTTATCAAAATCTGGAAGCCACTTTTTTTTAAAAAGGAGGCCCATAGATACCGCCCCCATAGTGCCCCTAAATATTAAAAAAAAAGATGTAACCTAGAAATAGACACCCTATATTTCACAAAACAAATGATCAGAGCATTGTTAGTAATAATTATGTAGTGTGGGTGTTAGGAAGGAGGTCATACTTTGTATACATAAAAATAATTGAAAGGTTAGAGAAAAAAATCACCAATTGAAAAATCAGAGATTGCTCAGATTCATGACAATCATAATACATTATGAAAGATATATGACCTTCTTGACTGGATAACTGCCTGTGTTTTTACATTAGTACTGTGTGTGCATTTCTAATATGCACATCACTTCCTATTACACAGTGTATGAAAAGTGTATTTTGCCGAAAGACTCAGTATATATTCGGACTCAGCCATTGTTTATGGAATTGTTCTATGTTTCTGGGACCAGCATGAACAATTGTGCCAGATGTGCAGAGCCTCATATTGCGTATTTCTTCAAACTCTTAAAAGTGTACCAGTGGTAAAACATGTCATAGCAGGTACCTTTAGATGGCTGTACTTCTCATTCCATACATTGTGCCCCTGCACCCCCAAAAACCCAACAGTGCAAGTACTGGCCATTGTTCTAGTTGCTGACTCCAGCTCTGCCTTCCTCTACCCTATGTGCTTTAGTATTAATTGGTGGGGGTCACCCATCTTAGTGATGCACCAGTAGTAAGGAGCATGGAACAGGGGCAGAGCCACAGCCAGAAACCAGGTGGCTCGTTTTCACCATCAGTTTCAGGGATGCAAGAACACTTTGCAAGAGATGAGATGTAGCAAGCAGAACTTATTTATTCCAAAAATACCACTCCTAATATTGGTATTTTCCTTTTCTTCCTCTTTAAAATGAGTAACTGCAATGCACAACCCACTCAATTAAAAAATTCTAACCATTCATTATTGGAATCCTGGTCATTAAGACCATCCTGTGGAGTTACCTCACTTTTCAATCTCCTACTAATAATACCTTCTTTTAAGTATTTCTCTATGGTATAGATATCCCACCATGCTTTTAATTGTTTCTCCAATGCAAAAGACAGTGTTTTGAAGGTGTGTGAAAAATCCTCCTTAAGTGGTGCATGTAAACCACCTTGGAAGATGCTATCCAAATCAATCCTTCTAAAACTCAAATAGTTAACTGCATCCATGGCTGCAATTATATTATTCACAAGTCAGGTATTTTATAGAGTGATTCTTAAAAGTATGTTAATCACTAAACCGCGCCAATTGATGCTTTTAAATATTCAATATTATATCCAATCAGCTGCCACTTAAAAATACCATGTAAAACTTATTCCAAAAAATACCACTCCTAATATTGGTGATAATTAGCGGCACATTATATAAATGGTCACATTAATTCCTTTTGATGGTCTCTATGTGCAAACTCATTTATACAAATATTAAGTGACATAAATTAAGCATCTGGTGGGTTAATTAGAATCTGTCTATATAAGTGATGTGCTGCACCACACCATCATCCCTATGACTAAGTCAGGTACGACGAAACATGTCAGGGTGTGACGGTGCGGCAGACCGGTAGTGACGCAGATACACAACCGGAAGTGACGAGACGGCGTTCTCTCCGGCAGATCCGGAGGTGGTGAGAGCACCTGCGATATCTGTCTCACTGAAAGGCTATTTTAAATAAGGCTTAACTATTTTTGGAATGTTGCAAGTGCAATATTTTGGCTTATTAAAGTTGTTTACCTTTGGTAATACACGATTGGAGCAAATTTTTTTTTCGCTTTCTATGTAACTATGGAGATGAATATATATTATGATCCTGGCTACCATTCTTATCATGGGTGATTATTGGAGGAACCTCCCGGTCTTAACAAATTGGAGTCTTTATAAAGTAGAAAAAAGGCTGTGTTCTGATGAACCTGATTTCTGGAATTTATGCAATAAGGCTCATTAAAGGCTATGTTCTGGTGAGTGCACACCTAAGAGGGGGTGTATGAAAAGCACAGCATGTGGTTTATTTATTTCTGCACTGGGAGTCACAAGGATTCCCATTGTGGAAGTTTTTTTTGGACGATTTTTTTTTTTTTGGAATTCATTATTGATTACACTGAACTTATATTTTATGATGTTTTGTGGGCACTATTATAACATATATAATTTGTTTGCTTATTGTTTGTCACATATAATTTTATGTCACATATAATTTATGTCACTTAATATTTGTGTAAATGAGTTTGCACATAGAGACCATCAAAAGGAATTAGTGTGACACATATATATAATGCAACGCTAATTATCACCAATATTAGGAGTGGTATTTTTTTGGAATAAGTTTTACATTGTATTTTAAAGTGGCAGCTGATTGGATATAATATTGAATATTTAAAAGCATTAATTGGCGCGGTTTAGCGCTTAACATACTTTTAAGAATCACTCTATAAAATAAAGAACTTATTTATTGTAAGTCAGACTTTTAATTGAAAAAACAATCACCAGAAGCTGGCTTTGAAGGGAATAGCATTGTATACATTCAACTTGTCAGCAGTGACAAATCCCAGTTCTATCTTGACATGGCCCTTTTACATATCTTGACATGGCCCTTTTAAATATAAAAATACAGCATCAGTTTTTCCTGATTTGAACTATCTATGAATGTACGTGTGCCAAAAATATGCGAGTATATTTTATTGAGAACAGTGGGTGCATTAATACTGCAGGATAAAGGCAATGATCTATGTAACTCTGTCCAAGAAGAATCATTTAGTTTTCTGTGTGTGTGATATTTAAATGAACGGGCACAGGTTTAGACTGCACATATAAAATGGAATTACTGATGTTCTCTAGTGCTCCAGAACTAATCATCTCTGTAACATTAGGAGTAGGGTGTCACTATGAGATTGAGCTTTTACCTCTGATTTAATATATTTTTTTTTATATATTTAATAATACAACCCCAAATTCCAACAAAGTTTGTACACTGTGTAAAATCTACATAAAAACAGAATTCAATGATTCGCAAACCTCATAAACCCATATTTTTGTCACAATAGAAAATGAAAACATATCAAATGTTTAAAGAGGGAAAATGTGCAATTGTAAGAGAAAAAATCCACACATTCTGAAATTGATGCCAGCAACTGTCTCAAAAAAGTGGGAAAAGCTTCAAAAACCTGGCAACGTGGTACTAACAAAGAGGAGCTGAAAGAGCATTTTGCTACTAATCTTCCTTTCTTAAATAATGAAAAGTAAATCTGATTGAGTGCTGTGGGTCATTAGATGAGTGCTTAACTACACATGAAACTTTAAGAACTTAAAGCATGAGATTTAACCACGTTTTTTCAGTTGGCTCATTCACCACACATTGATTTTAGCTGAGGCATCTTCAGCAAAGGGATATATTTCAGGCTTACAAGCAATTAAAATCACATGCAGCTGAGACCATACCATTTACTGTACTGTTTAAGTGCAAGTCATTTATAAGTAATGTAAAATGCACAGAAGGAGGCATAGCCGAATAAATGTGTATATTTAAGGTCATTGAATAGTTCATTTCAATATACAAGCTGTTTGTGTAATCATAATAGTGCTGTACATAATAAATGCATTAAAGCTAGATTACATTTTAAATGCTGGAGTCTGCAAAATCAAACACCCTGTTTATTGTTTAGGTAGCATATGGTTTTAACATGAGCGAATTATAACCAATTATCACTTTTGCATTCATTTGCATTGGCCAACCACATGATTTGCAGCTCAGAGCCAGGGCCTAATTCTAGTAAAATCTTGTTTGTTCCTTCCTAATTCATTACATCACAATGAATGACAGCATTGCTTATACAGGGAAAAAGATAGAAACTTTATTTGCATCACAGGTGTGAGTTTTTTCCCCTGCTTTAGCTTGCTCATTTTATAGTTCAAATAGACACAAGGCATATTTTTGTACAATTTTCTTTAAAGCGGAACTTCCCCCAAAAGGGGAATGTATGCTTGTTTGCTCCCCCCTTTAAGAATTGGCACTTTTTTTTGGGGGGGGGGGTACCTGGTTTTGACAGGTATCCGCTATCACCTCCGCCAGAATCACCTCAGCAATTCAAGCAGAAGTCCCCCCCCCCTTTACCACCAGCCTTCTGGGATACATCACAGGTCCCAGGAGACTGTGGGACCATTCACAAAGCGAAGCATGGCTTGCACATGCACAGATTCACAGCCATTTTCCCTTAGTTAAGATGCCAGTGCCTGGACCCAAAGCCCATTGAAGAACTGACTTGGGTGAGAACAGCACTGGATCCCTGGACAGGTAAGAGTCCTTATATTAAAAGTCAACAGCTACAGTATTTTTAGCTGCTGATTTTAATTTTTTGAGGGGAGACTGGAGCTCATATTCAAAATTATGGAAACATATGAGGATAGAACCCTTAAAATATTTTTTTCTTCTACAGAGAGCTAATTGTTTTTCTGAAATACACTGGTTATGTTATATACTCCACTGAGATGCAAAGCATACAGTATAGTATTCAATTTAAAATAGAACTCCATCTGAAACCTTTTTACGTTGAGCAGAATGGGGGGAATGTGCCCTTTTTTATGTCTGTGTCTCCGTTTTTGCCCAATGTGTCTATTTCCCCAAAATTTTCTATTCAACAATAACCAAGTGAAATATTTCCATTGAACACACATAGTAGACATACTATTAACCATTCCAAACTGTATTCAAAACATACAAGCTTTGAATGGAGTTCCTGTTGAAATTAGAACAATATATAGGGCCACATATTTTTACATATGAAATAGTTGATTAATAAATATACAGTTAGTTAGACATAATACTTCTGCTGCCTCAAATTCATTTTTATCATTATGATATTTTAGCAAGTAATAATTTTGGACACAAGGCAGTATTTTTGTAGTCATTTATTACCACACTGGATTGTTTGGAAAGCATATATATATATACTATGTATTATATAATATAATTAGGATGCGCTGGTAATAAATATTTATGCCAATGGGTTTGGAAGGCATAAGAACGTGCTTTTGATCAGCAATGGATTTAAATAGCAAGGTGCATATTTTCATAAATCTGGAAAATACTTTTATTACAACTTTCTGAGCCATATGGCCTCATAATGTAAACAGTTCATAGCCTATAGCTAGTAGTAGCAAGACACATTCAACTGGACTTCTTCTGTAGGTGTTATGTAGCTTGACTTCTTCACTTCAAATGAGTATCAGAAAAATACCCCAGCATTTATATCAACACATGTAGCACAGACACCTTAATCTAGTCACTATGACAAGGCAGGTGTTAATCGTCCAACCACAAGATGAGAGGTGTGAAAGTTCTGGAACCACCCAGTTCAAGTTACATATCTGCCCCCTTGGTGTCAGGAAGTTGGCATAGGTGTTAAATATGGCTGAAGGTGTCAATTGTTGTCAAAATGCGAGGGTAGAAAGTCTCCACTATTGTCCAAGGATATGTCATTCCAGTTTGACTTAGATGGCTTCATTAATGCCTCCTAGGAACCAGTCCTCTTTGATACCAAGGATGGGATTATGTAATATAGCTAAAACAGGGTGGTTCCACATCTTTCACACCTCCCATCCTATGGGCAGTCAACATCTGCCTTACCATGGTGATTGGATTAAGGCGTTTGTGCTACCTGTGTGGATATAAATGTTGGGATATTTTCCTGACACTCATTAGAACTGAAGAAGTGGCACAGACAAGCTACAAAAAACATCTTCAGCTTTACAGAACAAGTCCAGCTGAATGTGACTAAATAGCTATCCCATGACTTGAACAAATGAGAACCTTCATAGACATACTTCATAGCCCATAATACTGCCAAGTGTGTGTGACTTCTCTACTTTCCTGCTTTATGGACTATAACCTAATTATATTCTCTTATCCTTAGTTTATAATAATTTCCAATGTAAGACTAATTTAATGTGTAATCTGAAGTATGATGATTAAAAATATAAATAACATTTCAGGCAAATATAATACAGGAACTGAAATTGTATTTCTGGATTAGTTCATATCTTTTAACCTACATGAAATAAGTTGTGTTTTTATATATTTGCTTGCAGTTTTTATGGCAGTGTTTTTTCAGCCTTAAGGAGAACCCGGTAATTTGTAAACATGCTGGTATCATGTGCTGTTATACCTGATAAAAATATAAAACATATTTATATTGTGTTGCAGAGAAATTAGCTAATATAGTTTAATTATAGCCATCATTAGAGCAGCTTTGCTTTGCTTGGGGAGTATGTATTTGGATGACAGAAATGTCAAATACCTTTGCTCTCAAGTATATCAAATGCTCATCTGAGTGAATCCACACTTGACAGTCCATCCTCTTGCTTGCTTGAGCGCGGCTGAACTGTAGAGCTGGAACATTCCACAGTTTGATAGTCGATGTAATAAACTGAGTGCTATCTTTGGTATTATTTTTTATTTTTTTTCTTTAACCAGTTATGGTATATGGAAAACGGTTTGCTTGTGACTGTGTAAGTTGCAGGATTCACATGACAAGATATTAATGAATAATAGAGATGTTGTGATGCTTTAGAGGTCCCACCTCCAGTTTTAAGGGATGTTTAAATTAAAAAATGTACTTTTCTACCTCATTGGCCTTTTCTATGCCATCTGCTGGATTTTCTCTAGGTAATTACACTGGGGGAAGCAAATTACTAATTACCATCCTTTGACCTGAATTGTCCTGACCTCACCAACAAGCTGCCAAAACCTGATGGGAAAATGTGATGATTATGAACAAAATTGACAATATTTATACTTTTTGGGTTTAACAATTAAAACCAGACTAAATATTTTATATTTTTTTATATGGATACTTGGTACTAAAGCTCTTCTTTGTTGTCCTATGGAAAACAGATGCATGCCCTTTATTGACAGCCTATTTCAGGTTGCAGTTAATAGACTTCTCTTTAAGACTGGCATGGCTGACATTATATGTAACAAAACAGTCAACTGTACCTTCAGAGCTATAAAAATATGAAACAAACTGCTCTCATCAAGAGATATTTTCAAGAGGAAGACGCTATGAAGCTTGGTGAAAGATCTCTTTAGTGGAGTTTTAAGTAATAGCACAATGTTCTCTTTAATTTGCCTTAATAAACATGATTTAATTAAATGCTAATTGCTGTTTTTTAACCTGTTCTGGAAAATGCTCTACTGCCTGCGGATGGGATATGTTTCCATTATCCACTAGGGAAAGGCAGCTCACTCTATTGCGTACAGGATTCACTATAAAAAAACACAAATGTTTATTACCATCATGTTCAGTGAATACCTTGTTTTTTTAGAATAAGCAGAGGTTGAAATTCACCTCCGCTGTTCTGGGCACAAAAAAGGTAATTGGACAAGCTTGAAAGCCAGTTTTACTGAAACAGGAGGGAAAAAAGGTCCAACTGCAATGGTACATACAGGATCAGAAAACTGCCAACTCCTGACATCCTGCCATGATGCTCTGATTTTACATGATGGTTATCCTTTTGTCTACAGCAGTTCAGGTCTACAGATACTTAATTTAGAATGAAAGGACACTATCAGTGAGACTTGCTGCTGTGGAGGTTATTTACTAAAACTGGAGCATGCAAAATCTGGTGCAGCTCTGCACAGAAGCCAATCAGCTTCCCAGTTTTATTTTCAAAGCTTAATTTAACAAGCTGAAGTTAGAAGCTGATTGCACCAGTTTTAGTAAATCTCCCCCTGTGTGACTGTCTGGCCACTTGCTAATTAAAGATGATGTGTATTAGGTTTGCAAAATTGTCTTTCATCATCATTACAATCAAGACTACCACCAAATGGAGTTCTTGGCTTCGTTTCCTTGTTTTTCAGTTTCTTCTTGACCCCTTTGCTAAAAAATTCCCATAGTTTACAGAGGATAGAGAAGGAAAAAGAAAGCTGTAAATTATAATATGTACGTCAGGGACACCTTAGCCCTTTTTGTGACATTTGTGTGTCACTGACATGTACATATGTCAGCAACAGCAGATGAGTACTTAGCTGTTGACATTTGCCCATATGGTAAAATGTTTGCCCCTCACTGGACCCCACCAATCTTAGCAATCTAAGACCCATATCCTTACTCCCTTTTGCCTCCAAACTCCTTGAACGTCTAGTCTATAGCTGAGCTGCCACCTCATTAAGAATAACCTTCTCGATCCCCTGCAGTCTGGATTTTGCCCACAACACTCCACAGAAACTGTTCTCCTAAAACTTACAAACAACTTACAAACAACTTACTAACCGATAAACCCAATGGTCACTATTCCGTACTCTTACTCTTTGACCTCTCCTCTGCCTTTGACACAGTTGACCACCACCTCCTCCTCAAAAAACTCTATTTACTTGGCCTCCGTGATTGTACTCTCTGTTGGTTCGAATCTTACCTATCTCTCCGCACCTTTAGTGTCCCTTACAACTCTATTTCCTCCTCTCCTATTCTTCTTACCGTCGGGGTCCCACAAGGTTCTGTCCTTGGACATCTCCTATTCTCGATCTACACTTCTTCCTTGGGTCAGCTAATAAATAGCTTCCCATGGTTTCCAAAACCATTTCTGTTTTCTCGGTCAGGATCAATAGCACAATTATTAACCCATTCCTGCATGCCAGGATGCTAAAGGTAACCCTGGAGTCTGAACTATCTTTTCAGGCACATATCCAAACCCTGTCCAAATCACGCCGCCTTAACTTTCGCAAGATCTCCAGAATATGCCCTTTCTAACTGATGATACCAAAAAGCTCCTCATTCACTCCCTGGTTATCTCTCACCTTGACTACTGCAACTCCCTCCTCATTGACTTATCTTTACATAGGCTATCCCCCCTCCAGTCCATCATGCATGCTGCTGCCAGGCTCATCCACCTTACCAACCATTCAGTGTCTGCTACCCCTCTCTGCCAATCCCTCCACTGGCTTCCACTCACCCAACGAATAAAATTCAAAATACTAACAACAATTTACAAAGCCATCCACAACTCTGCCCCCAGCTACATCACCAACCTGGTCTCAAAATATCGACCAAACCACTCTCTTTGATCCTCCCAAGACCTTCTGCTATCTAGTTCCCATGTCACCTCCTCCTGGACTTCTCCCAAGCTTCTCCCATTTTATGGAACTCCCTACCCCAATCTGTCCAGCTTACTCCTAATCTATCCACCTTTAGATGATCCCTGAAAACCTTTCTCTTTAAAGAAGCATATCCTGCTTCTAAATAGTAAGCTGCTTTTTATTTCCTCTATCAGCTATTACCTTTTGTATCACTCAACCATTCCTCTTAGATTGTAAGCTCTAACGATTTCCTCTTGTACCAAATTGTATTGTAACTGTAATGTTTACCTTCATTTTGTAAAGCGCTGCGCAAACTGATAGCGCTATATAAATCCTGTATAATAATAATAATAATGTGTACATATCAGTAACAGCACTGTTTAGTCTGCTCAGCTTGCATGGTTTGAGGAAAGAAGGAGTTTGTTTAAAACAGCTGATAATGCAGATTATGGGAGTTATTTATTAAGGAAAATAGGCTGTTTAGTTTGTAAGAGTATTTGCATTTTGCCAGAGAATTTTCCCCAGAGCTTGTGGTAAAGTGAAATTTCTCTTTGCAAAGAATACCCAGTCACATTGAAGGAAAAAGATGCATTTTTGCATCCACATGATTGAACGATGAAAGGCAGGAAAGCTTCAACTCATTTACTAAACCCTGAGGCAAATGTCCCTTTCAAAATGAACAGTCTTTTTGCCTTTAGTAAATCAACAGCAATGACTGTACTACTATGTTTATATGCTTACACTTAAAGTTGTTTTACTTATGTAATCCTTGAGCACTATAATTATATTATGTTTACAGATTTTTATACTGTTAGGGTTAAAGCCTAGCTCCATGTTTACTGTGACTTGAAAAAGTGCATTTGGGCCATGTTGGCCCAAATGAACTATTTCCTTCACTAACACATGTAACTGCTGGGTGCGCTGTATGAACTATATGTATCATTAGCTACATACAGTATACAGTGCTGTGTTCTGGCAGCAGGACAGGCAGTTTCCTGTTCTGCTCTTGGAACAAAATCAAGCCATTCATTGGAAGTTTTGTATATTATGAATGAGTACAAAGCTTCCTCTGATTGCAGAGAGGTGGGTGGATGATGTCAGAGGAATCATTTAAAGGCACAGTTTACATGAAGTTAGGCCTTAGGGTAAAGTGAGTGGCCTTTCTGATTTAAAGTATACTGTATTTAAAGCCAAAACGGTTTTCAATATTTAACAAAAGAGTGGGGGGGGGGAACGGTATTCCACTGTCATTTCTTTTTTTTTTTTTGCAATCTACAGTATATGTCTCATTTGAGAGATTCCCTTTCACCCCGTGTCCTGTAGCCTCAACAAGTGAGGGGAAATCTTTCCATTGTGAAGGAAATCTTCTCCTGTTGGCCACAGGAAGAAGTGTCCCTAGTGGAGCAATCTCTTCTATTTCTGTCTGAAACTCAACATTTTGGAACATAGTGTGTTGAGGCATTTTAAAGAATTCCATAATAAGGATGCCAGGCAATTGGCAAAAGAAAAAGATTTCCCAAAACAAAGTGAAATGGATATACACATAAGATACCCTTGCACCATCAAGAATGAATATCAACTTTGATTTAAATAGTTTTATTAGTCATTTTTAAGGGGATACCATAAGATTCTATGTATGTGGTATCATGGTGTAATAGTTATTGAGGTCATATCAGCTGGTATACTTAGTGCAGCTTATGCATTTATGGTATATATTGTTTATATGTTTTTATATGTTTTATATTCAAGCTTGGAAAAGGCTTAATTTTGGAATGATAGTTTTTAACTATAAGCATAAGATGTGTAAATAATACAAATATGTGGTGTACATATATATATAGAGTATGGTAATATGGGTTTTAATTATGTGCACATACATGTACAGTTGGCTGTCGATGTTATTGTTCCAAGTGGTGAGTGATAAAGTGTTAAATATGTGGTATATAAGTAAGAGGGATGAGGACTTACTGCCATGCCTATTGACAATCTCAGGATGACGAAACGTTGCGTCAGGGTGAGCCAGGAAGTGACTTCATCCCATTTAGCATTCCCAGAAGTTCCAGTGGAGACACCCGGGCAGGAACAGAGAGAGACCACTTAGTGCAGAGCATGAAACAGGCACCCGAAACTGCTAATGTTTACCAAGCGCATATACCTTAGTGCAAAGCAAAGTTTTATGGTTTTACACCATGGCGATCTTCCTTTATTCCCTCCTCATATGAGTTTACCTGACCTGATACAAGCAAAGGCAGAGTGATGAAGTTGTCCCAGGCAGAAAGTGGATGGTGATTGTCACCAGTGCCATAAGGATATTAAGACTTACCCGTAGCGGGTGGTCATATATAACAGGTGTTGGTGGTGGAGGAGCATTGGATTACATTATCAAGAGCACATTGATTTTGTTGGATGAATGAGCACTAAATTATTTGCATGAAAACAATTGCACGGACACTGTCTTCAAGCACTTTATTGCTGCACAAGATGTGGACATTTTAACATATGGACATTGAAGACACACTTTTATTTGTTTTTTGGAAGTATAGTTTTTACTAAGGGTGTACACAGCGCTGTATATATTCATTGGTGATATAGCTGAATGCCTATTAGGCATTTTTGGATACAGCAGCTGTGAGAGGGTTTTGGTGTATTGTATATAGCTGTTTAGTTTTATTAATATTACGATTATTGTATATATTTTTGGTACATATACTCTCTACAGTCCTAGCACTGGTATAAGCAGTATATCATTAACATTTTGGATTTACCTTCACTTTCATTCCTGGTGGCATTGGTTTTCAGGACGACTAGAAAAGGTGAATCTCCCTAACAAGTACACAAACAGCAATGCAAACCTGAGATTTTGCCTTTAGTTTTACTTTGTATAGCAGCCGTGTTTCTTGGCTTGTGACAGCTGTTCAATTATTTGAATTATATTTTGCACCATTGTAACATGAAAATGCTTCAGAATAAGAGCCTAATGAATACAGAAAAACATTTCAAAATGCTCCCATACAGTTTATTTACGTCTAGAGCGGATTTCTGAATTAGTCATTTTATGTTAGACGAAGCACCCTGTTCATTATGCTACTGTTGTGCTTAGCATGAACACAGAGACATTTGCCATAGTGCCTTCTTGCAGACTTTTCATAGATCGGCACAGCAAAAAAGGATTTCCTGCTAATGGTAATAAAAGGCACTCTGTGGTGACTCGTGTAATGCTTGATTTAAGGTTTGCATGGAATAATTAGTGCATTGCTGGGGTGATTTCAACAGCACGAGCCTCAAAGCTTCTGGCAGTCATGAAACAAATCAAAATAAATATTCAAAGGGTTTAGTGTATTTTCCTTCTCCGTTTCAACCCACGCAGTTTTGATTGCTGGTTCCTCTTGAGATATCTTAATTTTGCCCAGTAGCCTTTTAGCTGCCTGTTACAGTTGCCTATTTGTAGAGAGAGGAATTTTCTTTTTTCTCCCTCAGTCACGTATCCCAGAGATGATGTGATTCCCACATTTGATGTTAGTAGTAGAGCAGCTGCAGGCGGGGTACTCCCTCAGATATCCCTTGATGATGTCTGTATATCTAAGCCTGCATGTTCAGCAGTATAATTAACAGTGAAAGTGTTTCGACACCTCTGTAGAGTGTTCATTTTAATCTGTGTATTCCTGTTACTCCATGTAACATAAAGGAGATTTTCAGTTCAAGGTGTTTTCTACTTTATTAGTACAGTAATCCAGTCACCTCTTGAACTGCTTGGAAATCAAGGGCCCATTAACACTTCAGTTTTTAATAAAGGATCTAAAATGTTCCACATTTTGTGGAGACTTTTAATAGATGTGGGGGATGGGGGGTTGCTTTTGTCTAGGTTTAGGACTTAAGGAGTTTATAAAGGCTGAAGGTTTTTACCTACATGCATTCTATGCATGAAGGTAGAAAAACCTTCAGTATGCAGCTTCTCCGGCAGCCCCCCCCCCCCAATACTTGTCTGAGCTTAATCTTGATCCAGCAATGTGCATTAAAGCAGCATCTTTCCCAGAACTCTCTCTCCTCATGGTCTCAGACACAGTAGCAGGAGCCATTGGCTCCTGCTGCTGTCAATCACAGCCAGTGAAGATGGAGCAGAGGGTGGGACCCATAGATACACAGAGGCAGCTTGGGAGCGAGCATGCACAAGTGCCCAAAGCAAGCAGTGGCCAGGGGCAGGGGCCAGAAGTGCTGGCAGGGGACCTGAGAGAAAGAGGATTAGGGTTGCTCTGTGCAAAATCATTGTTCAGAGCAGATAAGTATGATGTGTTTATTATTTTAAAGAAAATAAAACAAGCCTTTAGAATCACTTTAACTCTAGGCAGATATAATAGACCCAACTCATGCAACTCTGTAATCATTAATACATCATTCAATGTATATTTTTAAATGAAAGCAGTATAAGTATGTGAGATTAACCTGTCATCAGCCTCTTACAACCCCTGTACAGCAGGGCTGTAGTATGAGAGGAAGAAGCACAAGGAGTCTATCAGTTTATGTGCTGACAAGGAGCATGCTGATAGGTGGAAAAAGTAGGGTGACCAAAAGATAAACTATTCTTTGTGCTGCATCTATTTTACTTCAAGTCACAGGCTGGGGTGGGTCCAGGGCAACGTAGGCTGAGAAAAAGTGGGCTGAATGATTCTGATCATCAGGACATCTCCCAGAAAAAAAATGTACTGTGTAGATAATTATGGATTGAAGATACATATGGCAGCAACAGCTGGCTTTGTTATAGTTTGTTTTATTGGTATATTCATGTATATCTTATTTTGTCTGGATTCCTGCTGTAACATATGATCTGTACATGAGTGCAGAAACCATGAAATTTGAGACAGAAAAAGGGACCAAGTGACTTTGTTCCAAAACAGGGACTGGTCCACCAAATGAGGGACATAGTTTAATCAAGGCAGACTCATTTAGATAAGTTTATGATAGTTATGATAGGCTTATGAAAATGTATCATCTAAAGCCACTGTGAGGGTGGCAAAATTAAATTGGGAACTCCTGCCTTTATTATTATTATTATTATTCAGTATTTATATAGCGCTAAAAGGTTTGCTCAGCGCTGTACATTATAGTGGGGGACAGTACATGAGACAATGCAGTAAAAAAACAGAACACGAGGGATTCAAGGGCCCTGCTCTTTCGAGCT